>NW_014040283.1:78503-80680 GCF_001186125.1 Sphaeroforma arctica JP610 | reverse complement strand
AACAAAGAAATACACAAATAACATATCTATACATGTACACACAACACACCCACCCGCCACACACACAACAAACAACACACACAACAACACACACACACATACACACACACACACACACACACACATATATATATATATACGTACATACAAATATACATATACAAATACACATATGTACATGTGTTTGTAGACGTAGGAGGCACATAGAGGACACGAAGTGGTAAGTCGTCAACGGAGGGCTCATGTGGGTGAGTTCGCATATGTGCCCACTCGTGCGTGGGATAGAGAGGGGATGTAGGCATGTATGTGCAGCGCACACAGGGGTTGTAACGTATATATATATATGTATATATCATAAAATAAAAATATACAAACATCATATAGATAAACATACATGCATCATAAAATAAAATAAACATACACAAAAAACATCATGTACTTGTACCATCAACGTAAATTAACTTGCATATGATATCAATGGCATGTGGACATTGGCTGGGGACTCATTCGGTGTATTGTATTCACAGGTCACAACAGCGCACCTGGTTCCACTTTCGCACGATACAAACACCAGGCGTGCATATGGAAATCCTAAACCTAAACCTTAAACCCATGTGTACTATATATATATACTATACACACACACCATACACTTGCAGTCATGATGGTAAATTGACAATCCACAACACAAAGCATATGGAAACCCTAAACCTAAACCTTAAACCCATGTGTACTATATATATATACTATATACACACACCATACACTTGCAGTCATGATAGTAAATTGACAATCCACAACACACACGCACATATTTCGCTCGTATAACCTATTTATTACCTATGCCGTGTCCTGTAGCACCATAGTCATAGCCTGCACCACATCGGAGCGTGCTATATCCACCCGAGGGTCTCTGAGCTTGTTCTTAAGACTCGCATCTAGGCGTCTTCGCAACTCACTGAACAACACTCCCACACGCGCCGGCACATCCAGCACAATCCAGTCGTCAATAACCACTCTGTTGGTGGCATGCTCCACCACCACACCTAGGAGAGACACGCAAAGGGTATGGTATATGCAGACAGTTTTAGGGGTTTAGGGTTTCTATGGGAAGTGCATACGATATAGATAGCGAGTGTCCATTGGTATGACCCAAAGGGTGCTATATATGCAGATAAGTTTATGGTTTTAGGGTTTAAGGTTTCCTATGATATGTGCATATGATATAGGTAGCGATTGTCTTATGGTATGAAGCAAATAGTACGATACACGCATATAGGTTTAGGATTTAAGGTTTACTATGGTATGTGCATATGGTATAGATAGATAATGTCTTATGATCCGACGCAAAGGGTACGGTATATGCAGATAGCTTTAGGGTTCTAGGGTTCAATGTTTTCTATGGTCTGTGCATGTGATATAGATAGCGAGTGTCCTATGATCTGACGCAAAGGGTACGGTATATGAGGATATATCGAGACGAATCCGATTGTAAACAATTGCTCGAGGGTTACGGTTTTGTACTACTACTACAGCGTCCGCACAGGACACAAGGGGTGAGATTTCATTGATACCTATATACACACACCAATAAATGTTTAGCATTGCGAAATGGGGAGCGTGCGTTACCATGGCAAAGCGTATCCACAGGCCTATCAGAAAGGATTACCGAGATATCAGGATGCACCACAATACGATACGCGAACGCAGCGTCAGTGATGAAATCTACCACTGTGCACTGGACAAGTATATAGCATGGCCACTGGAGAAAGCGTATATATGCGCTTATACAATCCGACGCAACTACCGCATGTGGTACTATATATACTCGCATATACATATGTCAATATATACAATCCTACATATGCGGATACATACACACGTATAAATAGAGCTACATGTATATGTATGTAGGTAGTGCCTTCGACTATGGTGATATTGCGCTCTGCGCGTACATCATACCTCCGCCAAAGAGCAGCAATGCAAACGCATTGACCATTGTCAGATCACGGAGAAACACCTTAGACGTCTGCACCTTCTCATGATACACTCCAAAGGGGGCCTCGTATCTGCAAGGGTATGTGGGCATGTTCAAGGACATGAGCAAACACACAGAAATAACTTACAAATGTAACAGGTATAACACACACACACATATATATATAGACAGATACTTA
>NW_014040283.1:75200-76132 GCF_001186125.1 Sphaeroforma arctica JP610 | reverse complement strand
TATATATATATATATATATATATATATATATATATATATATATATATATATATATATATATATATATATATATATATATATATATACATATATATATATATATATATATATATGAATGTGTGTTTGAGTTTATGCGTGTGAGTATGTTTGTATGATATAATCGCCCAGGTAAATCTCACCGGAATGCCCACAATATGTTGACCGAGGGGTGTGAGCTCATGGTCGGTGTCTATTGCCCCAATATTTCCCAAAATCTTCAGTGCCGCAGATATATTCGCAGTGTCGGGTGGAGTGATTGCCTGCATGGAGTTCGGTACAAGTCAGAGGTGTCAAACAGTTAGCTTGATACGTTATTCCAGACAAAAGTACGTATTTTTTTCGGAGTTCAGTTTGCCGGTGGATCTTAGCCTATTCTGGGATCGATGTGCATCCTGGGAATCAATTTGATAGCGCAGTGCGCGTTTAAATAATAGGACCTATTCCTTAGATGGTACGATTCTAAAAAGATAGTACGTTTTTAAAAAGACAGTACATTTTGAATAAGATATTGAGTACGATATGGAATACGATAGTACGTTTTCAACAAGATAGTACAGTTTCCAATCGTGTGGTGGCCTGCGTGAAGGTCGGTGGAGAAGAAACGCATAAACATATGCGCGGTGCGTAATGCATAAACGTACTCGCATGTACCATGGAGGTGGTCTGTCTGCAGAGACTATCAGTTTGACTGTATGTATATGACCTTAACATTATTCAGTTCCCAATCATTCACCCATTTCAACGATGCAGGAGACATCAGCAGTTTTAAAGATTCTCTCCTATGCGTTGGATGCGAGTGGAAATGAGCGTATTATAAGAAGCTCCATGCGTATATATCAGGTATGAGGCAGTTCCACGCACACATAAAGCAAGCACATACATTTAATGCATAC
>NW_014040283.1:72855-74559 GCF_001186125.1 Sphaeroforma arctica JP610 | reverse complement strand
GATAGTTTTTGATACTTCCGCCCATGATAGTTTTTGAAACTTCAGCCTATGATAGTTTTTGTATACTTCAGCCTATGATAGTTTTTGATACTTCAGCCTATGATAGTTTTTGATACTTCAGCCGTATGTATCTGTGGCTATCGATATCAGGTTTGTAGTCTGAGATTTCTGCTGCTAAGTCGAGATCATGTATCCGGATGCGCATGTACACCATTCGAATATTCTGCCATGCGCGTAGTACCCAATCGTATTTGCATCCCATGATAGTTCTTGACAAGTGATTATATTTCTGCTGGGATGCTACTCCGTTCTTTAGGGCGTTACTCCATCACTTGTTACAGTTTAAGCTGATACATCCGATCTGAAATGTATGGAGACATATCGCGGACCCTGGTCGTCCATTTTTAGTAGTGTATGAATTTAACATAGCTAGCCTGAGATAGTAGTGCATATGATGTATGCTGTTGTACTTATTGTCATAGACTAGTCTTTACCAAGTAGCTACTTCCAGCATATATACAATTGTGGTTAACATCAACAGAAATCTGAAGTGTGTATATTTCAATTCGTGTAAAGAGTGAAAAGTGAATGTAAACCGATGTTCTTTTAAAAAAATCCCATATCTTGTACGTTTTTAAGCTCTCAATCCGGCTACTCTGACATGTCATACCATATACTGGAGACTCCATCCCAACAAAAAGAAACACACAAGACATCAAACGAGTCTAAACGGCAATGTGTGTCATGCAAACGAGTATAAGCTTAAGGCCAATTTGTGATTTGTCATACGCTTTTCTCTCGAGTTAATGGTCAATAGGTGTATATCTTTTAGTTAGCAATGATACTCATACTACTCCTTCAAAGTACATGATAAAATGTGGGCGCGGCTAACATCTCTATGCACGAGCTGACAACTCACGCAATCGCGTCTAATTTGTAGATACACAATCTGCTTTACTGCCAGTAGATAAAATAGAATATCCCAGAAGTTTGTTTCCAGGCTGTTTCCAGCAAGAGAAAGTTGATACATTTTAGTTCGTACTGAGTATTAAGTCACAGCTGTGGTTTGCATACTAATGCGGTGCTTTTGAGAAAACACAGTTTTGTAGGAACAAGCACCTTTTGTAAGACGCATTCAGTTATATGAGCAATAATATCAAGTCGCACTTTTCACTTTTTGCCTCTATCGGGATCCTCTCTCAATTGCGTGTGATACTGAGCATATATGTGCTACTGTCTGAACGTCCATTTGCTTGTGAAAAATTGCCACAGTCCTTTACCTTGAATATCTATAAGATTTGGCGTGTCTGAGAGGTAAATGTTATGACTCGCTGCCATCTTCCTATGTATATGCAGATTGGAGAACCTATGTTTCCCTATGTCGGAGCGGTTGATTACACGCAACACTCAGAACGAACTGTTCAATACCGTGAGCACAGAAAATATCAAGACAGTATTGACCTCTCGGGAGGTTCGATTGATTCAGCGGTTTGTTTTCTTACAAAACTCCGTGCGTACAGTTACCATATCCATAGCACGCAAGATAAAGATGATCTTGTTCCTTGTTATCTCTACGCCTGACCTAGAGATCACAAATCCGACCGCATAGTCCATTTTCGAGCTCAAGCACACTACACACTTGTACTCAACTATTCGCAGACTTTCAATATATATAGGTACTATTTTTATATATATACATATACT
>NW_014040283.1:70520-72292 GCF_001186125.1 Sphaeroforma arctica JP610 | reverse complement strand
TGAGGTGTATGTCTTCCTCTATATCCTTTACGCTGTGACAATCTTGTAATAATTCAAAATAATTCTTTGACTGTTTTTATGTACGCTGTACTTAAACAGTCGCTCTTAAACAATTCTGGGACTAGGATATGAAGCTGATACATGTCAGTTCGATCCTGAAACCCCCAATTAACTACTTCAGTGTTCCGTGAACACATTGCGCTGGGCCCTACTTTTGTCTCGTCCTTTTGGCTTTTTATATACACTCTTCTGGCGAGAAGATGAAGCCCGAAAATGCCGTTAGTACTATCTGTTGACACTCCGTCTTGTCTATTTCAGTTCACGAGATGCTGATAGGCTATACACGCACCACTACTTGAAGCCAGAGGGAATTTCTGTCTCGAAACTTTGCTGACTACAACAACTGAGCATCTTTCAATTCTGGTTTTCCTTACAGGAACATCTATGTGGGCAGACTCGGCCCACACAGCCCTGACTTAACACAAACATACATATACGCAATATGCCACCATATGATTGATTACTTAACAGGAAGATAAACACAGTACACCCTCCTACAGTTGATATTTGTGCTTTAATACGCACAAGACACTAGCACCTTGTGCATATACATACCTGCATGTCAGCTACGCTGAGAAATCGGGCCAAAAAGTTGTCACAGGAGATATTATTCGAAAGCAAGTGATCAAAATTGCACATGCATTTAGTACTACCATATAACAAATGATATGCGGACAGGTACCCACAAACACCATCCATCAGCACATACGCAGTCCATACAAACCGCTTGTTAGTATAGTTGGTGACAGAAAGGACGATAATATGTGAGTACGAATGGTGCAGTTTCAGCTTTGCCATCCAAAAGCCAAATACAGCAGCAGCACAGTGATAAGCCTGAAGTCCGATCTATGGCACTCTTCCCTATACTCTGTATCTCAGAACACCAGCGCAGTACAAAGCGTGACCTCATATCCTCCACTTACAAGTTAGCAAGGTAATTACACCACCACCACAAATATGAAGCACAAAATTCACTATACATGCGAGACAGTAGCTACACTTTACTGACACACAACCCCTAAATGCCTTTCTTCTCTACATGCTCGTACACTCGACTGAATACTTATTTATATAGATGTTACTATTAAAAGCAGCTGCGCACGTATGCGTCAAAAAGACCTGCGAAGCCTACTCTATTACGAATGGCCGATAGCCATGCGCTAATACCGCATACGTCCCTCGCAGACGTTGCCCACGCGCACGGTAATAACGTGATAGTGTACATCATCGGCGTGATTATTCCCATGCACACAATGTACACGCGCTCATTCCAAACCCACGATACGAGCATACATCCGCTGTTCGCATTCTTGAGGGCATACTGTGAGCGTGCCTATTCTCATGCGCACATATTGAGCGTAACCCCGCATACAGATTCTCAGGTGCACAATCTGTGCGTGTCTATTCGCATGCGCGCATGTTGAGCGTTACATGCACAAAATGGGAGTATAAAATTTCCAAATGAAAATCGTCAGCGTGATGCACACAGTATGCTAGCCTAGCTGGGCGTTCCCCTATCCATACTTGCCCCACAGAAAATTCATATTCCCAATCTTCTCGGCGATAACGTACACTATATATACACACTCATATATATATATATATATATATATATATATATATATATATATATATATATATATCTCTCTCTCTCTCTACTTATATATATATATATATATATATATATATATATATGTGTGTGTGTGTGTGTG
>NW_014040283.1:67574-69388 GCF_001186125.1 Sphaeroforma arctica JP610 | reverse complement strand
CTCTCTCTCTCTCTCTATATATATATATATATATATATATATATATATATGTGTGTGTGTGTGTGTGTGAGTGTGTGTGCCTACCTACTCCCACCCATCCTGGAGCTCTGGCTTAACGTACGGCTTCCCACCTCTCAGCTTCGCCATTCTGCGTGCTTCCTCCAGCTCAGCCTCCTCCTTACGCTTGGACTTCTGCGAATTCAAATACTGCAGCACACAGATCAAAACAAGCATCACAAACGTCATGGGATGTGTCAATCCCCAATTACGCTCAGGTGCTATCATATTGTGTATGGTTTCCTGTCTGTTCAACTCCTTCTTCATGGCTGCACGCTCCTCTTCTTCCGTTAGGGGTGTAGTTGTCTCTTCTTCTTTCTTCTCTGGCGTTTTCCTATCACCCTCGTTGAGTACGCGGGCAGTTCTGAACAGCATGCGCTGGCTTGTGCTTACAATACTCGTATTTGACATTATACTTGCCTGCTTGGTAGGATTGGTAGAATTACGCGCCAACGCGTTTGATTGCATGGAAGAATAAGTTCTATTGTGGAGTAGGCGTACCTGTTGTTGATGTGTGAATATGCGGCCGACTTGAGGGAATCTCCACAGAGATAACTGTAGTGGTTTATATACGTCCTTCGCCTGTGTGTGTATCGTTCGCGCAACACATGGGAAGCGTTTTAAACGTGCAAGACTGGAGACGAATTTGGTACCCAGCATTATGTAATGATATATAGTATACACCGTTAGCAATGTGTATTCAGTCTCGACAAAGAGAGTCCTTTAATTATAGTACCGTCTATTGGTACCCCTACAAAGTAGATAGTGCTTCTACTTCCCTTAACAAGTACACCGTGCGGCCAAGCCTTGTAATAAGTATGTATATATAGATAGCAATAGAATGATATTTATACTAAATAAATATAATGACACACATCCTGATTTCCAGCGAAGCATGTCAAGGCCGTCAGGGGCTATGGCATTTATTTACGTTTTATACCAAAAAAAAATATCTCTAGAAGGGGTCATATGTTTACGTTTTTACGTTTACGTTCACGTTATTTAGCCGTTTACATTCAACTTTTATTTATGAGCGCCATAAATTGGGTCTTGGAGACTGGAGTCTTGGGCTATCGTTCATCCAAGAGACCTAAGAACATCATCATCCATGGTTTAATAAGCTCCAACCTGCCATGTATTATGAACACCTATGGACTCCGACATAGGGCGAAAACCGATGGATGAGGCGCATAATACATGCGAACATCTCTATATTCGTATAAAAATACAGTGTTGAAATTTCAAACCACGTTGTAAATTGCAAACCCCTATTGGGTAGGCTGAGCTGTATAGTCAGCGATAGTGTGAATGCAACTCACAACCATTGTTGCAGGCATATACCGAAGATCTGGATATTCACATTAGCGACACGCATCCCAATTCGAAGTATGATCCCAGTTAAGGCTGAGATGTGCACCCGATTTTGCAACGTTTAATCACAATTTTTGTCCTTCACATTATTAAAGACGCCAAAAACCAGAATATTAAACCTGCTTGAAATGCTGACAAATACCAAACTAGTAGAAAATACGTAGTCCAATTATGATCTCAATACTTTTGCTACACTAAGCATAGTCAAACTTTTTCACTGTTCTCTCCGGTAATCAACGGTAAAATCCTGCTGAATATTGCAACTATTAACACGAATACAATTAAAACCTTTCTGCAATTTCCTATTAATATACTGTGAATTTAAGAGTATATATATATATATATATATAGTGTGTGTGTGTATACGTATATGTCTAGTTATATAT
>NW_014040283.1:62356-66421 GCF_001186125.1 Sphaeroforma arctica JP610 | reverse complement strand
TAGTGTGTGTGTGTATAGTATATTATCTAGTTATATATATATATATATATATATATATATGTATATGTATATGTATATGTATATGTATATATATATATATATGCGTGTGTTTGTTCCTTAACGTGTGCATGTTTTCTTTACCAGACTCTATCGACCTCAAACTCATGTAAGAAAGCTTTATTGATCGACAGCTTACTTACATGACTATGAAATGTTACATAGATTGTTTAGGCTTTATACATGGGTTGCCTGTTTGCCAAAATCCAAGTTTCCCGTCTTCTTATTATTCTATAGTACACTACATTTTTTTGGTTTTGATTGATGGTGCCGCTGAAAATTCTGAAGTACGAATTTTTACGACTGCGGAATCGAAATTCGCATATGCTTATATGGTACTTAACGAGGCATCACGGCTAGGCCTGGAGTATGCCGCAATAATGATATATATATATATATAAATATATATATATTGTATTATAGTGGGTGCGAGGCCTGCGACGTCAATATCCTAGGCGTAACTAGCAAATTCGCCACCCAATTAGGTCGTCGTACCCTACGTCATCTCTTCCACTTTCAGGATTATGTGCTTTCCGTAGGGAAACCGACGTAACGCCACGACATGTGGTTTTAAAGCTGCCAGCAGCTGGTCATGCAGAGTTGGACCTGGCATGACAATGGGTGATAAGTTGTTTAGTATCATAGGTGGAAGTTATCATGTCTGTGCATATATATTGGTGTATATAAAAACCTGTACTGTCACATGTTATTCGCAGTACATGTGGTGGCAAGATTTGTATTGAATTTGCACCACATACACGCTTAAACACTCGATATACGCCCGAATGAAGATCAGATATACAGGTCTAATACCCTTCCCAAAAGGGCAAAACCAGAATACAGGCACACCGAATTATACTGCGACCTGTGGCCATATTTATTGTCCACGTGTACAGTTCTTGCAGTACTCTATATGCCCAAACTCGTATCACACAATCGAATCACAGTATTATAACACCAAACGGCCAGATGCAGCAACCCTTTCATGGATGCTTGCACGCATGTGTGGCACGTGAATACATGAGTGGCCTCCGTGTGCGTAAATTATATTAAACATACAACGCAAACAGGCTCATCCGAGTACAAATAGGAATGCGCGGGTATCCATGGGAATGTATTAAACGCCAAGAATACCCATGAAAGGAAGTGATAAAAAGTTCATTAAATCAGGGGAACTCATGCGTATGTAAAGAAAACATACCCAATTTGTTTTAATTAAATCAGGGGAGCTCGTGCGTATGTAATGAAAACATACCCAAAATTATTTTCATTAAATCAGGGGAACTCGTGAGTATACAATGAAAACATACCCAAAATTATTCGGGATTTAAATATATACACGCTCAAGGAACGATCGCCTTCCAAATGGTAACACAAACAGAATTGCTCATTTTCACACATCCGTGGAAACAAAATACAGACCTGCAACCCCATTCCAATCTGCTTCCTCACGTGTGTTTCCAATCAGATTAGCATGGTTTTGTATACATCAATTAGAAACACCTTATGTGCTCGTGTATAGAGCAATTGTAGGAACACGATAGCTGTACTATGAAAACTGCTGCCCTCAAACTTTCAGAAATGCGTGGCACCGACAGATAAATACCCATTTAACTCCGTAGAAAACTTCTTCATAACCATTTTTATGGGGGTCGTCTAGTAGGATATGGGGGTTGCCTAGTAGGATATGAGGGTTGCCTAGTAGGATATGGGGGTTGCCTAGTAGGATATGGGGGTTACTAGTAGGATACAGGGGGTTGCCGAATAGAATATAGGGGTTACCTAGTAGGATATGGGGGTTGCCTAGTAGGATATGGGGGTTACCTAGTAGGATATGGGGATTACCTAGTAGGATATGGGGGTTACCTAGTAGGATATGGGGGTTGCCTAGTAGGATATGAGGTTTGCCTAGTAGGATATGGGGGTTGCCTAATAGGATATAGGGGTTGCCTAGTAGGATATGGGGGTTGCCTAGTAGGATATGGGGGTTGCCTAGTAGGATATGGGGGTTACTTAGTAGGATATAGGAGTTGCCTAATAGGATATGGGGGTTGCCTAGTAGGATATGGGGGTTACCTAGTAGGATATGGGGTTGCCTAGTAGGATATGGGGGTTGCCGAATAGGATATAGGGGTTACCTAGTAGGATATGAGGGTTGCCTAGTAGGATATGGGGGTTGCCGAATAGGATATAGGGGTTACCTAGTAGGATATGGGGGTGTGTTCGGCATGCAGCAACCCGACTCAGCGTAGTCAGACTAGACATACCTGCTGCGTCCAGCATCTTCTGCACCACATAGTTTGCGTATTGATCTTTCATCATCAGATACAACGAGCTCACCTCACTATAGAAGAGAGATTTAGCAGTTGATGTTTAGTAACGTTGTGGATGCTGATGCGTATGTTATGTCTAGTGACGGAGAGTACCGTAACTGTCGTAGTAATGATGTTGTGTATTGATCTTGAATCATCGGATACTACCAGCTCACCTCACTACATATTGCTGTATTGAATGACAGCGAGGTATAGCAGTTGTTGTATAGTACTGTAGTGAATGTGTGTGAATGTGCACGCAAAGACATGAGATTGAACACCAATAAATTTCGCCGCGAGAGAAAAAGACAAATAAAGAGAAAAAAAGGATGTTATCTGCGACAAAAGGTATGAAGGGTATTCGAATACGAATACATGTGTGTGTACGAGGATGCCCGTGAGAAGCACTGCTTGACAATCTTATACACGGCAAGCAACCTATATTGTGACTAGAACAGAAAGGATAGTAGAGGCAGACACGAACACACACACACATGTATATGTATATATATATATATATATATCGCATCAGAAGCAGCTTATCGTGTGATTAACACAGACGGGATACTTTATGCAGACACGAATATGCATACCTGGGAAACGCAAATGTATAAACATACAAGACTTTGCAATGGACGATAAATCTGTACAAAGGCATATATACCAAACAAAGCGACCAAAGAAACATAACTATAGACTGAAATGCGACTATGATCTTTGTTATCATGCACACGCATGAATGTTGATGATTTGCCGGATATATATATATATATACATGCAGAGGGCAACGTGTATACACATCCCATACACGCTCTTATTTGTTCTGGCCTACATACCCGTCCGCTTCATTTAATACCTCGGCAATCATTGCATCGCGTTGCTCGACCGTGGCGTGCATGAGACATTTTTCCACAACATTGGAGGCATACTTGTGCTGACTCATCAAAAGGATGTGGCCTTTGATCTTATCAACAATCTGTTCATTGCAAATCGAAACGGGGTATCGGAGAATATTTGACCCTAAACCCTAATGTACAGTACAGTTTAGCCTGCTATATTTGTCGGATTGGCGTAGTGTGGTAAATGAATCAACATCCAAACCATAAAGCCCAAAGACTCTTTGAAAAAGGCGAACCCTAAACCATCAATAGCTAAACCCTAAACAGCACTCCAGGAGTCTTTGGGCTTTATGTTTTTGAAAAAAGACATAAAACTCTCCACTGACCTGCTAGTTTAACTCCTAGCAACCAGATACTACAATAAAATACGAGAACAGGCACTGAAGAAAAGGTTCAGCATACCAAGTCCACACAACAAAATGTCCGAACTAATTGAAACACAAGACGACATAAAATGATGAGACCACTGACATACTCACTCACACCTCGCAACCCGATACCACAATAAAGCACGTGAACAAGCACCGAAAGTAAGGTAAAGCACCGAAGACAAAGTCCAGTGTATCATGTTTATACCAGCACAGGAAGAACTATGTGGCAGAAAGGTGACCTATGTCATTCCCTAGCATGGGATTGCTAACACGGGGTTGGTGCACACCAACAAGATCTGTGGCGTCCAGGCAACACCCGATTGCGATGATGTGCATGTGGACGGGTACATACGAACAAGCGATGAGGTATCCATACGAGTGCCACAATGCGGCTATAATGTGTATAACCACAATGCGGCTATAATG
>NW_014040283.1:53776-60300 GCF_001186125.1 Sphaeroforma arctica JP610 | reverse complement strand
CCTGATTGTGGAAGGCGAGCAGGATAAAATCGAAGCGTGCCGGTGGCAGCGTTTCGATGCACTTCTGTATGACGTGGTTGCCGTTCTGGTCCTTGATGCACCTCAGCACAGACCCCTCCAATTCCAGCACCAGTTTTTCTTGGCTTTCCTCGTCAACCGCCCGCAGCGCCTTCTGTATGACGCGGCAGCCATACATCTGTGGCAACGCACACAAACCAGAGAACTATGAGTGACATGTAGACGCTAGGCATGCACTATAGTAGCAACATGTGGTCAAGAAAGCGATGCCGAGTCTTGTCTTGTTTCTTTTTAAATTGAGAGATATACCAGACAGAGTGGTGATTAGGATTTGTGCCAGCGAAGCATTCAATCACGCCATCGAGCACCTTGTGTGATATAAATTGAATGTTGTAGCGGAAAAAAAACCCAACAATCCAGTTGGAAACATCGCAAAAGTATAAAGCACAACCGAGAATAGTGTGAGCATGGATTTAAATGCAACAGACATCTGCATATGCAAATATGTGCGTGTGATGGATCTGTATCAAATGCCAGAGACATCGTGTGCGGGGCCACCATAGCGAACCGATCCTATAAATAGACGGCCGAACCGTGGACTATGAGCAACATATGAGTCATAGTTTGGATGCAACACCGCGCAGGGAAGAAGACTCAACGGAAACCCATGATTGAGCCATATCAGGTCAAGAATTGCCTTTCGCGACATAGAGGAACCTGTGAGTGAGCCGTATCAAGCCTAAATGATAATACATCCCCTCAGATGGGATAGTTAAATCCATGACAAAACCATATCAGGTCAGGAATTCCCCTACGGCGAGATGAGCCGCATCAAGCCTAAACCATAAAAAAACCCCCCTCCAGAAAATCCTTTGATTGAGCCGTATCAGGCCTTAAACCCTTTTGAAAATTTCCTCAGGCGAGATAGTGAAATTTATGACAACCATGCCAGGTCGAGAATTCCCATCTTACATATACTAAAAACACGCCTGAGATATCGGCATAGTTGGGACCAATTCAAGACTCGACTGGTGTCATGAGCGGATAAACTAAATGACAACGGATAGCCCCAGCTGACCGCGAGAGGCCTCATACACATTGCGAATGTAGCCATGGAACGAACCTAGGATTAAACCTTATATAAACACCACTGATGCGGTGCCGCCAGACGCATGTTTATATATACTTTTGCAGCCCCTCATGCATAAGCGCATAGAAGCACTCGCGAACACAGACACGCACACACAAATATATGCGTGTTATTTATAAGCACACACACACACACCCCCCACCACCCCTACCCCGGCACACACCTACCTGTAACGACAGCTTGACGACCTTCCCCTTGAACGCCTCCACCAGTTGGCTCTTGATAGTATCGTCGCCATAGTCGAACAGCTTCTGAATCACATAGTTACCAAACACGTCCGTCACCAGCTCGTACCCCTGTCCCTTGAGCTCGTCAAATACCGCGCGCACCTCCGTCGGCGTCGCCGTCTCCAGCTTCTGCTGGATGAACCGTGAACCGTGCTGATCTCGCGCAAACTCAACCACATACCCCGTCAGATCTCCCAGTCCCCCTACGCCCACCATGCGATTGGCCCGGAAGTCTTCCAGAAGCCGGCTCCGCGTCGCGCGGGGTTCGGCATTTCCGTCTCCATCGACGCCCATGCCTATCTGGTTGGCATGCGCGCGCGCGTGTAGGCCGTTCTGCGGCCCGTTGCGCTGCCACCCACGACCCCTGTGCGACATCGCTTGCCCGTTCATGTCGCGCTTGCTCTTGTTATGGTGACCGCTGCCTCCACCGACGTGCTGCTGATGCTGCGCGTGGGCGTGGGCGTGGGCGTGGGCGTGTGCATGAGCATGCGCATGTGCATGTGCATGTGCATGCGCTGCTTGTGCGCGTGCGTGTGCATGCGCTGCCTGTGCCTGTGCTTGGGCATGTGCGTGCGCATGCGCATGTTGATTTGGATGCCCATTCTGAACAGCGATGTGGTTGAACTGGTTACCCCCCACCACGCGTCCACTGGCGGGCGTGCGGGCGCGCATTCCCGCGCCGTCTCGGCGCCCCATATGCGGGCCGTAGCGCATATCTGGTACATTCTGATCGTGCGCGAAGCGCTCGTCGCCGCCTACTCCGTGTACTTGGTGTGCTTGTGCCTGCGCGTGCGCGTGCGCGTGCGCGTGCGCATGCGCGTGCGCGTGCGCATGAGCATGGGGGTGCATGGGCATGCCGTTAGGGTGAGTCAAGAACTGCTGATACCCGTTCATGGCGTTGGCATTGTAACTGGCCAGGAAAGCATCGTAGCTTGGGTTCACACCGTCGCCCATGCCGTTCACATTAAACCCATTGAGCCCGGCCGCCGCGGCTGCGGCCACACTCAGCGACAGCATCTGCGGGTTGACGACCACACCGTTGCCGGTCATGTTCTGCATGGCCGTCATGTCGTACGCGTTCGGATTGCCCATCATGTGTTGGTGGCCCAGGTGGTGCATGCCGGGGGCGTTCATGGAGTTCATGTTGTTCATGTTGATCGGCATACCAGCCGCGTTGAGTATGGGACCGCCGGGCTGGGGCTGTCCGCCGACCAGGCCACTGAACATGACGCCATGGGAGTCCTTCCAATAGATAGGCTGTGGTGGGGGGGGGGCTGGTGGTTGCGATTGCGGAGGTGGCTGTGATCGGATGTCGCTCGTGTGCTTGTCATCGCCTTCGGGAGAGCTGTACGGAATAAAAACGTTTAAGTATGAGATCAAGTCTTGGGTGCGAAGGTACATTTCTCGCACTGTATGTATGTGTATGCTAGGGCCAAAATAAACGACATACTGGGGAGTTTAAAGACCCGTTTTAAAGACCCGTTACTACTGATAAGGGACAACCACAGTTTCGCACAGAATCTGTCAGCAAGTCTATTAGCGCCAGCCAGAACACGCTGCATACATATACTAACACTATCCATCAGAACACAACACGCGCTAGCTCCACACGACACACCCTGCAGCAGCAGGTACGTTCACCGGCGCGCCGTACCACCCATTCGCCGCGTCCTTGGGCAGCGCGCCTATGGGCAGCGCGCCCATGGGCGCCGCCATTGGCGAATGTGGCATATGCTGCTGCTGATGCATGTGCTGTTGTTGCTGTAGCAGCTTCAGCTGTTGCTTATGCATCTCCACATGTTGCTGTGGATAGTCTTGGGGTGGTCGTGGGTCGTCAGGGCCACCGGCTGCCCCAAAACCACGAGCATACATTAGCGCGTTCATTGCGTACGGTTCGTTGGGCGCTGGAGCTGAGCCTGTGTATCCACTGTATATTTGATAGGTGAGATGTATTGGTACAGTCAGTGAGTTCGTTCTCGGGAGACATTGTGTAGGTTTGTACGTATTTAAGTGTATGCCGATTTGCACGTATACGTTAATAGATCTTAAATATGTATAATACGACTGGAGATATCCCGCCTTAAACCCTAAACCCTAAACTAGGTCTCGCCAACGAACATGCACACCGTGCTCTCGCACCATACCGCTCTATGCACCGCCACGTACAACATACTTTCCATACGACTGCTGTGAAGACAGCGACCCATTCGATCCGTCGACGGCTACAGTGGCGCTCGTGCCCTCCGAAAACGACCTCGACGGCATAATCGCAGCCCCACCCCCACCCACACCCACGAGCCCAGCATCCGTCAGACTGCTCGGACTGGCACCCGGCACTGCAGTACCGCCACCGGACGGCGGGGACGCCGGCTGTGTGCTGGCAATACTGGACACCGACTGGGCCTGGATGCTCGCGCTCTCGGCGCCACTCTCGGACGGTGCGCCGCTGATATCGCTCACGCCACTCGCGCGTCGGCCGACCGACGCCGGCGGCGACGCGCCGTTGCCATTGACCGCCGAATCCGTCGCCGCCGCCCCGTAGAAGGCGAGGCGCTGCACGTCCTGAATAGACTGCGCCGATACCGAACTGCCCCTGTCGAGGCTCCCGCTACCTCGCATACTGGCACCATCGGTGGGCGTAGCTGAAACAGACGGGGTACTGCCAGTCGCGGAGGGTGTCCCGTTGGACGCTGATTTGACCACTCCTTTACCAGCAAATAAGGCGCTGTCGGAAATGGTCATGCCCGCGAGACTGTTCATGAACGGCAAGCTGGGCTGAGTCATCAGCACAGCGCCGGGGGTAGTACCGCCGGCAGCGGCCGGTACCTATTTGTGTGCGTATTGTTTGTGATATATGTATTTGTGTGAGCGAGGGAGTGTTGTATACCTGGTGTGTGTATGTATGCTTTGTTATTTTTTTATCTGAATTATCTTGTGCGTGTGAGTATGTCTGCTATATATAGTTTGTGCGTGCGCGTATCGTTAGGTATATATCGATGGTTGCGGGTGAGTGTGTCTGCATGGTTGGTACGCGTTTTTAGGTGGTTTTTAGGCCATATAGTAGGTTTTACAAGCCAACACTAAGGGTTCCAACTTGAAAGTATGTAAGTTGTTTATTGTGCATGCAACAGGCTTATGCAGGTACCTCTTAAACCGTAAACCCACCCCCCTAAACCCTATTCGAGAGATGAATATATGGACACACCGCCCGTGGGATGGAATGATATACGCCCTGACCAATAAAGCGCAGTGATAATAACACAGCACAAAGTAAATAGTGACGACTGAGTGCAACAGCGACATCATTTAGCGAGGGGTACCAATCCTGCGAACTTGGAAGGGTCTTGAACTGCTGGTGCGGCTAGTAGTTATCTCACGGTGTGTGTGGTGTGCGTGGTGTGTGTGTGTATTGTAATGAACTGGAAAGGGTCGTGACCTGCTGGTGTGGCACGTGTATGCGTATTGTGTGCGGTGTGTGTCGTGCGATGCGTCTGATATGCCGTACTATAACTGGTATGCGCCCAAGTAATGTGGCTTGAACGACGTCTTGAGTGGATAATCTTCGGCCCGTGTGAGTTATCCGATATTTATCAAGGCGTGTGTGATGTACCTGCGTTCAATACAGACATACTTCTGTTCTCATATATGTGTAAGTGGTGGGCAGTAGACATAGTATCTATGAGTTCTGTGCTGTTAACTTCATACTAAATCCCGAGTCTGAAACTTACCGCAGGCCACCATTAGAGACCCTCGAGATAGTAACCACATACATGTACGTCCACAACGACAGCGTCATATATCTAAAACTACCTACATACCTGCTCAGAGTACTGCCGATTGAGCGGTGTGGCCGATGGCAGCCTAGAGCTGGCCGCACTCGGTGGAAAGGACTGGTCACCCCCTGTGCTCCAAGGATTGCTGAGAATCTGTGGAATTTGATTGGGTGGCATGCCCACGCCTCCGGCCGTTTGGCCACTACCATCGCTCCACTGTGGTTGTACGCATGCGTGCGGTGTGCCGTTGTGATGCGGCGCAGAGTTAGAGCGTGCGAAGTCTGCGCCGTTCTCGGATATTTGTCCATTACTAAACGACAGCGGTATGGCGCTGGCCGCCGTACTGTTGTGTGGCGCGGCAGGATTGGCGGCGTGCGCAGTGCGAGAAGTGGGTTCTTCAACCTCGGCTGCGGAGGCATCTGTAGCCTGGCTGTTGGCGTCCGCGCTGTGGGGAGCGTTCGCTGTGTCTGGCGCGGGGTCCGTAGCTGAAGCGATCGACTGCGTGTTCTTTGCGCCACTGGCGTCCTCGGGTGTCTCCGTTTCGTTTCGCGACGTCTTGCTCGAGAGTTCGTTGTCGGCAACAACCGGCTCGCTGCTTTCGGTGGGTTCTGCTATGGGATCCTTGCTGCTAGCCTGAACGGGCGCCGTGACATGGGCGGCTGCGCTACTGTGTGCCTCGGCATCAGCGCTACCAGACATATCAACTACACTCGCAGCCGCCTCGGAAGGTTGTAGCGTCTCTTCACCGATGGTAGTAGAGTCAGTGGTTGGGGGGGTGTCGCTGGCGATATCTGCGGCAAGCGCTGTGGTCGATGCTTGCTTTGGCTCCATGACATTCGGGGTAGTTGGGACAGTGTCTTCCATTGCGGCTAGCCCATCTCGGCTGAGTGGTGCGGCTACGCTCATGCTTTGTGGCGGCGGTTCTGTGTTGGCCACGAGACATGTGATCAGCAAAAAAGACAAGTACACACCGACACATCGAGTAGACTACCGTGAAATATGGCCTGCTTGTGATGCACGAGAGAGTACGTGCAGGCAAACCAAACTAGTCTATGGAGCACTGCACTCGCAAGCTATTACCGCGGGTAAACGTATACGAATATTAACTACAAAACGTACACAACTCACATGAGTTAAACCCTAAAAATATACCCCTTAACTATTGGTTTATCAAACGCGCTTCCGTGAACTATGTGATTCTCAACAATATAGCCTATTCTGAAAGAAATTGTGGTAGTGGAAAAAATACAACACGACATGAAAATCTAGATACGAATACTTGTAGGTACGTGCAGATCAGTCGATAAAGACCTGTTTTCATATATGGAAATTCGTCTGCAAATCTGAGTATATATA
>NW_014040283.1:46675-52963 GCF_001186125.1 Sphaeroforma arctica JP610 | reverse complement strand
TCACACAAAAATTTAAATTTTGTATTTCTACTACACTTTACTTGGAACAATAGCTTTGTTTCCTTTATTGGCATACAGATTTATGAAAACATACCGGTCAAAACTATAATCACGTGGATTTGTATATGTGCATACAGAACATCACATAGGTAATATTCTCTATAGATCATGTCAGGACACATGTGATCATGGGGAAAGCACTGTTCAATACACCTTATTCCTGACTACATCTTGGCAGACTTGTCTGTCATATCGCGAACACGAAAATGGTGTATACATCCCCATCTACAACTATAGCGTGCGTTCGAAGTGCTCAAAAAGAACATACCTATTTTCGACATTTTACGAAGTAGCAGAATCAGCTGATATGTTGACTTCGTATCTACAATTACATCTGACTAACTGTTGGACATGCGTTGGTCGGAATTCGAACACGAATAATGAAATGTTCACTAGACCCTTGTAGATATATAAATATAATATTACGTCTCAATCGAGTGAGTATGAATTATTTGTTGCGTAATTGTAGACAACTATCCTTTACATTAATACTATCTATGTACAGAGTGATGCTAATGCGCTCACACAATCGAGTCACAAAAGTGTTCACACTTATTATATTTTAAGTATATATTTACATTACATATGTACAGAGTGGTGTGACAAATGCGCAGTGTCACTTTTCATATATATTTATAATAGAGCCTTATTAGAAGGCTATTTATTTTCATAATAATAAAAAAGTGTCACGACACACTGGCCGCTGTGCATTTGTGATTTGTCATAATTTGTACTCTGCAGTCTACAGTGAGCCAGTGACTTGCTGCACTACACCTCTAAAATTTATACAGAAAATATGTAAACATTATATTTATGCTCTAAAAATACACAAATACCTTTTTACTTGTTTTTTTTGTAAGTATACAAGAGAAAAAGCAAATAAAACAAAACAAAACATGTTTTTTAGGGTTATTATGATTCCCTCTACTAGTAGGGTTTGCGGATGGAAAGTGCGATCCGGGATCCCCACTCTCCGCAGGACGCAGCAGAGGTAAGATTTTAAAAATTATTGTATTCCTCGTACAATAGCTATTGTTTCTCTTGAGAAATCCAATTGTTAATACATAGATCTCCTTCCCTTTAGCAAATATCCTGGGGTATGTATACATATGCGTCGTGGTAACGACTGTTATCTACCATACATTCTTTTTTATATAACATGGACAAATGCTTATCGCATCTTCAATTTAGAATGAAATTTATGCGTGTAGCTAAATTTAGAATGAAATTTATGAGTATAGCTATATCTGATATATACTCTACGGTAGGTGAATCTTAGGTGTGTAGTTCCATATTTTTACCAGCATCGATAATAATGGATAATTACAAATGATAGGCTGACGCAGTCATCACACAATTGGGTCTACAGATGTTTAAATTTATACTAAGCTTGACATATAGCCGCGAGATATAGCAATGAAACCCGTATTAAACGATGAATACAAAAATAATTTGTATTGTAAACTTCGATGGATATTTCTATGTTTTAAACTATGTTATATAAACTAAGATACAATTTAAGTCAGTTAGGATTTAACAGTGGTAGCTTGCGTGAGAATGATCGGGACTGTCTCTTGGTAAGAGCCTTAATATCCTCGATCGCACAGGACGTACCTCTAGCTGTTCTATATTGAATAATTTTCACTAGAAGTACTGAGTGTTCATGACCACATGTCTAATTTGTAGATAGACATAAGAACGTAAGTCAAGTTACTATATTAGCTAATATAAATAGAGTTCCATCTGAAGAAAAGTTAAAAAAAGAAAAAGACTTATTGTATTTTGGAGATCGGCGGGAAGACCAAAACCTGTAAGTAGTAATTCAGAGATTCTAAAATTTAGTTTATAATATCCTACATCTACTATCGTCTCAAATAGGTCCAAGTAAATGAGTCATACCAAATACTCAGGCTATTGGAGCCATCAAAGTGAATTTAAAACAATTTGGAAATATTGGAAAAAGAACTTGTATTAAATTATTATAGATGCAAATAAAACCCAATGTGTAATCTCATTTGATCTTGATACTTTAGACTGACCGGAGGTCGTATTTCTACATAGCCCCCAGTAGCTTTCAGGACTACGGACGTACGTGAAGGTATGATCTAGTTCATAAAGCGAAAACCAAAGTAAAACGGTTTCGGTCATGGCTTATCGAGTAAGTATGTGCCTATATGTAGACTTCAAAGCCCGGAAGTATGGCCACGCATCTACAAATCACGGACTCCCATCAATCTTTCCTGAACCACTACAGCGACTATGAGAGCCATACCATATGTTCATACATTGTATCATACAAATTTGCCATTTTTGAAATAAATAATAATATTATCCCTATATGTACGAGCTCAAGATTCATGTTTTACTCTATGTCGTTTAGTATTTGGTCCAGTTACCATTTCCGATGTAGGCGCCTTACGTTTATTACTTGGTAAGGTAATAGCCAAAGGTTGTTCTTCATTAGTAGGTAAGCTCGAAGAATTTTCTGCTCTGTTGGTAAGCAGTTCAGAAAGTTTAGTCACATAGGGATAATATTAATTATTTCAAAAATGGTATGGTATGGCTCTCATAGTCGCTGTAGTGGTCCAGGAAAGATTGATGGGAAGAAGTGGTCAGTAAATTCCCGTTTGAAGCTTGGGCCAAGTGAGTCGACAATGGAAGGTATGTGCTGAGTCAATTCGGGCCGGTGTTGACAAAATACTGTTACTATCGAATGTTCCATATATTCGCTTGCTGACCTACTAAGTAGAGTACCCACCTCTGTGGTACGGATCGAGTCTGCGCCGTGTAGTGCCGCAGAATGGGTTAGTGCAGAGTACGAGATACCGAGAAGGACCAGGTTATCCGTCATAAACCGGTCGAGAAGGAAGTAGGTGGCAAATAGGTAATTTTTATGTCCATCCGGGTTTGTAGTCACCTGAGGAAATTCTTTCCGTTTATCTCGTGTATTCTTATGTAAACACTTATTCCATTTCTTATTTAAAAAAAAACGAAGGAAGTCGCGAGATTCACGAAACGCATCGGAGGTTAGCCAAGCTACTGTCCCATCCATAAAATGGATCTCGTAGTAAGTGTATCCGTTTTCAGATATTTGTCAATTATATCTTTGACTTGTGACTCCATAACTGGGACATCAAAATCAAATGAGCGAGCGAATGAGAGTTCGGAAGTAGGGATACGGTGAGTGCCTAGATTAATTGCGCTAGTACCATCTATGTTATTCACTTCGTAAGTATCACTTTTCTCATCATGCTAGGAAATAACAAAAGGTCCAATTGTCTTAGAAGAGAGTTTGATAACGTTGGCATTGCGATTTATAAAATTAACATAATTGCCAACTTTGAACTGAACAATGTTCTTAGTGTTATTCCATCGGTCATACGCTTTAAGTAGGACACGATTTTTGTCCTCGAGTAAACAAGGGTAGACAATGTTCTGCATATGCTCGATCTTTTGTAGCCACGGAGTAGCGTGTTTCTCGGGCGCAGTTTTGTCAAACGTTGCTTGTAATTCACTATAGCGGCTAAAGAAATAGTGAAACGAGAGTGTTCTAGTTTGAGGATTCATGCAGTTATTCATTTGAGTCTGAGACCATTTCAAATATAAGACCACATATCCTCAACGACATCTAGTGCGGTACGCAATAGCTTCTTTAGTTCTCTATGACGTGTCTCATTTGCACCCTGCGTTTAAGGTTTATAAGGAACACCACGCCTATGGGTCATACCTGATACAAGTATAAGTGCCTCCGTTACGTCGGTACAAAACTCACTACCGTTATCAGAACATAGTACTCGGGGGAAACCGAAGTCATTAAAGACATGATAGCATAACTCTACCACAGTTTGCGGGCGTTTGTTCGGTATTGTATAAAGCAAATTATAGCCCGAAGCCACACATAGAAATGACAGATACATACATCGCCAGTATGCTTGGATCGCGGGAGTTTAACGAAACCGACTATGACTCGGCGCATCGATTGGTCTTCTGTCACACTTTTTAGGGGTGCCCAACCGTAGCTCTAGATCTGGTTCTTTTCACAATCAGTACAGCGTCGGTATACCTCACGTATGGTTTCTTTCAGCGCCGGGTGATCAAGCCCTGCACGGATAGCCATCTTATAAGTATGCTCATATGCTCGATGATATAAATTATGTATTTTAACTCTACTCTCGAGCTCTTCTAAGTCAGTCAGATTATGTGTAACGTTGGCTGGATGAACCATAATCCCGTTAGATAGGGCAACTTCAGCATCAGGAGGGGTAGACTCCTGAGACGCGTAATTAACAACATTAGATTGTTGAAGTATCTTCCGCAGTTGTTTCTGTAAGTTTCGGTCTATCAAGGCGATATTAACGCCATAGAGTAATTAAACGCTTAGGTTTAGTCTAAGTATAATTAAGTAAATAAACTAAATGAGTCTCTTAGTAAAGTTAGGTATGCCTCGTAAAAACAGCAATACTCTGAGAGATTGTGAGGCTGAGACATGGCCTATATATATTCCTCTCAGTAGCATTACTGCCAGAAGAACAGGCTAATCATTCGCCTGTTCTGATACCTGGTCGTGAGTCACCTGTCCTCAAAGGTATTATAGACCGAGAGGTAAGGAAATATACTCCGCCACTTGTACCCAATTGGGAGGACAACCGTCGGAAACCAGTTAAGACTGGGTGTGTTATTCCGACCCCAAGGGATATTAATCATCCCCGCAGACATGTGAACAATGTCGAGTTTAATCGCTTCGACCGCAAGGCATTACACCAACCCGCAGAGAACTTCCACTCTGACGAGGTGACCGACCTTAATATATCGGTCGACGACTATACCAATAAACTGGAAGTCGCCCATGCTGCGCATCATGTTAATGACGTAGCATACTATGCGAATATTATTGCGATTAAGCAAAAGCGCATAGACCAATTACTTCAGGCCCAACGTGGACAAGACCACAGGGACAACCAGAAGTACAAGGGACAGATCAGTCGACTTAAGTCGAACTGGGATGCCAACAGCAAGCAGGTCGAGTTTATAAACAACCATGACCTCGACACTCTAACTTGTACGCTTAATGCGTTTACGGTCATGCTGGAGACGAATGATATCGCTCCCCAGCAATGGATCTCTGCCTTAATGCAGACATTTGACCCTACAGGTACCAGTTATCTGATCCTGCAGCGACACCAGCATGAGCTAGACACTTGTCGTGACTGGCCAGCTGTATGTTAGTTGGTTACGTCCTTATTAAGCAAAGACATGCGCAGTCCAGGACTGAGTTCAATCTTAACTGAACCAGTTGAGAATACTCCTATATTCAGAGTTACATTCTGAAACTTGATGCAGACCTTAAACGTCCAGATATAACAAAGGACCATGCTCAGCGATGGTACGAGTTCCTGGGTATGCACGTGTTCTGTAAGAATATAGGGAATAACGACCGTGAGAGTCTGTACACCGAGTTGCGACGTAAACACGCAACTGAGGCTCGAGACAAGGGACATGAAACAAAGTTTCATCTATCCTGACTTACATGGGAACAGTTTTATGATACTGTATCCACTCTTTTTCCCGCACATCAAGTAACATCGAAGGGAAAAGCGGCTGTTAAGAAGCCGCGGGAGCTCACCGATCACGGGTACGTATCCAGGCAGACCTCAAACGAGAGACCCCAACATACACGTGCTCGCGAATCCACTTCCACAACGAGACCCAATAAACGGGCACGCGCAGGAACGAAGGACATGGAACCTCCATTTAAGTAGATTAAGAAATGTGCCGACGCCCAGTGTGGGTATGACATGTACCAGTTAACCCCTAACGGTTATTGGAATGGTAGACATGCATCCACCTGTACACACTTTCTTACTAAGTGTGACAAGTGTGAGAAGACCAATGGTTATCACACTAAGTCTTGTGACCGAAAGCCCAACATTAAGTTGGAGTGACGGTACTACCAGGTACAATCATTACACAGACAATACAATGACTCTTCAGATGAGCGTGTAATAATCCCTGTATATTGCAATGGAAATAAAATACTTGCGTTGATTGATCCTGGTTCAGAAATTTCATGTATATCCGATCGCTTTGCATTAATGAAAGACATCGAAAGGAGAACACAAACAACTCATCTCATTTTAGCTGATGATAAAACTGCTACGTGTGATACCATCGCCACAGATGTTAAAATCTCCCTGGTCGATGATAGGAGTATCTACTACTTCAAGCTGT
>NW_014040283.1:31962-46358 GCF_001186125.1 Sphaeroforma arctica JP610 | reverse complement strand
AACTGGTCTACCAACTAACATAGATCCATTAAAGGATCAATCAGACGATAACTGTCTGAATCCATTAAGCCCCCGTCAGACACAGTAAAGGCATTAATACCTGACTTTGCAGACAAATTCATGGATCTGATTATTGTTAATAAGAAAATAAAGATCACAGATTGGGCAAAATTCCGCTTTACCGACGGATATGTCAGCCATGACTTAACCAAGGTAGACTTTACACAGTTAAAGTGTCCCTCAAGGAACCATCTATCCTGGAGACACGAGGCTGTTGTAAAAGAACAAGTTGAGAAGTGGCTAGCAGATGGTGTGATAGAAATTAACTATCAACAAACGCCAGTTAACTTGGCACTGCTAGCCGTAGACCAACATAACTCTGACGGATCGTTTAAGAAAGTCAGTGTATTTAGATATGAGTCCAATAAATAAATTACAGCCGACTCATAGCTTTCACTTACCTCGTATTAACGAGCTACTGCGAAGGATGGAAGGTGCTACTGTGTTTACAACTATAGACCTTACACAAGGATACCATCAAATGCAGGTATATGAACCCCACCGTAAATACTTTAGCTTTACGTGGAAAGGCAAACAATACCGGTTCAGAGGTGCACCTTTCGGGTTACACTCCTTACCAGCATTCTTCCAACAAGTAATGGAAGAAATGCTTCCAGACATGCTTAACGTGCAAGTCTATATAGATGACATAGTCATCTTTTCTAAGACTACAGGCGAACACGCCGCACTTAAGAGACTCAATGAGCAAAACTTCAAGATTAACGAGAAGAAATGCCACTTCGCAAAGAGCGAAATACAGCTCTTAGGCTACCATATATCTGGGGAAGGTATTAAGATCGACCCCGGTAAGGTAGAACACCTGTTAGATTGGCGAACACCAGCTACAGGAAGAGATGTTAACAGCATGTGTGGGTTTGTAAACTTCTTTTCAGATGGAGTACCACACTTAGCTGACTACCTTAAACCTTTTGGACACTTAAGATGTCATAAAGGCAAACTAGGAGACTTGTGGACTAAAGAGTGTGATGACGCATTTAGAGCGCTCAAACACGCAGTCCAACAAGCCCCAGTTGTACAAGGGCCAGTCGATGGCGTGCCGTTTGAAATAGCAACGGACGCATCAGACTTAGCCTTAGGAGGAGTATTATATCAGGTTATAGATAACAAACCTAGATATATACAATTCTTTAGTCGAGCAATGAATGCTTCACAGTTGAATTATCCAACTGTTAAACAAAGCTATTAGCCGTAGTGGCAGCTCTAACACACTTCCGAGTTTACTTATACGGAACAGCATTTACGCTAATGTGTGATCAGAATCTCTTCAATATATGAAAGAGATGAAACCCGACTCGCAATTACTGAGTCGCTGGCATGATACAATATCAAAGTTTTATTTTGATATAAAACATCTGCCAGGTATACATAACTATTTACCGGATATGTTATCACGCTTCGTACCGGACTTTAATAAATCCGTACGTGAGTTACTAGCCACTAACTGTAAGTGTAATCCCAGGTTGTTTGAACTGGCTCAAAAGATATATGGGCCACATACCATAGATATGTTTACTGCACATCATAATGCACAACTATCGAATTACAGGACTTTAAATCATCCTATGGGAGACGCCTTTCAAATAGACCTCTCCCAACATAATGCGTGGGCTAATCCACCATGGCAGTTAATTGCCCAGCTATTAAATTATGTTCATATACATAAAGCTACCATCACGTTGTGTTGCCCATTACGGAGTAAAGATCCATGGCTCAATAAATTGATCAGCATGATTCAATGCGAGCCAATATATTTAGATAGGGAAGTAGATACTTTCCTATATCAGGGTACCCGAGCCGTCCAGAAGACGCCCTGGAGACATACTATTATATGTCGTATAGGTCCCATTGGAACAACCAAATGGACCCCTTCTGAGACCTTCCTTAACAAGGTCAAAGAATCAGAGGTTCCACTCTCTACCCAATTGAACGTTAAGCAGTTCAAAGGCAACACAGCATTTAACGTCTGTGCACAAGAAATACAATCTACTAATGACACTGTTAAGAAGCGTCAGTCTCTAGCTAGGACTCTGTTTAATAACATAAAGTCCAAGCCCGAGGTCTTTCAAACCTTATTTTTAAAGGGATTAATGAAAGACAATCTTGAAGCGTATACACATATAATGCGACTACTTAATAAGTCAGGTGTATCTAACGGACATGAGCGCGATTATGACGCTCATGCAACAACAGGACAGGAGTCTGAAAACACTACAGACTTAGAGACCACGCAAGTGGATTCTCAACACCCTACCTTTATTCTGGAAGAGCAGAATGATGAAAACATTCTTGCTTGGCTGAAGCAACATCATAAGCTGAAGCACCAGAACGTAGTAGAAGCACTTAAAGATGCTAAGCGACATGGGATCGCACACCCTAAGCTGGCAACTTTAGTTGACAGAGTATATCAGTCATGCACAGACTGTGATGAGTGCGCTCGTGTGCGTTTGATACGCCTGACTTTTTTATGTGTATATACTTCGGGATTATCTTTCATTAATCCCTTTAAAAATAGAGTTTGAAAGAATTCGGGCTTAGACTTTATGTTATTAAACAGAGTCCTAGATAGAGACTGACGCTTCTTAACTGTAGTGTCATTAGTAGGATGATTTAAAGTCCGGTAATTCTTAAGTTGTGCATTATGATGTGCAGCAAACATATCAATTGTATGTGGCCCAAATATCTTTTGAGCCAGTTCAAACAACCTGGGGTTGCATTTCCAATCGGTGGCTAGTAACTCACGTACGGATTTATTAAAGTCCGGTACGAAGCGTGACAACATATCCGGTAAATGGTTATGTATCCCTGGTAGATGTTTGATATCAAAATGAAACTTTGATATCGTATTATGCCATCGGCTCAGTAATTGAGAGTCTGGCTTCATCTCCTTCATGTATTGAATGGACTTCTGATCACACATCAGTGTAAAAGCTGTTCCGTATAAGTAATCGCGGAAGTGTGTTAGAGCTGATACTATGGTTAGTAGCTCTTGCTTCACAGTTGGATAATTCAACTGTGATACATTCATTGCTCGGCTAAAGAATTGTATATACCTAGGTTTATTATCTATAAACTGGTATAGTACAACTGTCTGATGCGTCCGTTGCTATTTCAAAAGGCACGCCATCGACTGGTCCTTGTACAACAGGGGCTTGTTGGACTGCGTGCTTGAGCGCTTTAAATACGTCATCACACTCTTTAGTCCACAAGTCTCCTAGTTTGCCTTTATGACATCTTAAGTGTCCAAAAGGTTTAAGGTAGTCAGCTAAGTGTGGTACTCCATCTGAAAAGAAGTTTACAAACCCACACATGCTGTTCACATCTCTTCCTGTAGTTGGTGTTCGCCAATCTAACAGGTGTTCCATCTTACTGGGGTCGATTTTAATACCTTCCCCAGATATACGATAGCCTAAGAGCTGTATTTCGCTCATTGCGAAGTGACATTTCTTCTCGTTAATCTTGAAGTTTTGTTCGTTGAGTCTCTGAATGACTCGCCTGACTAATGCGACATGTTCGCCCTTAGCCTTAGAAAAGATGACTATGTCATCTATATAGACTTGCACGTTAGGCATGTTTGCATACATTTCCTCCATTACTTGTTGGAAGAATGCTGGTAAGGAGTGCAACCCGTAAAAGTATTTACGGTGGGGTTCATATACCTGCATTTGATGGTATCCTTGTGTAAGGTCTATAGTTGTAAACACAGTAGCACCTTCCATCCTTCGCAGTAACTTGTTTTTATACGAGGGAGATGGAAACTATGAGTCGGCAATAACTTATTTATTGGACTCATATCTAGACATATTCTGACTTTCTTAAATGTTCCGTCAGAGTAGTGTCGATTACCCCATCGGATAACCATTTCTCGACTTGTTCTTAGCTACATCTTCGTGTCTCCAAGAAACATAGTTTCTTGAAGGAAATTTGAGCTTAGTAAAGTCTACCTTGGTTTAAGTCAAGGCTGACATATCCGTCGTTGAAACGGAATTTCGCCCAGTCGGTTATTTTTACCTTCTTATTTACTAATATAGGATCCATTATCTTATCGGCAAAGCCAGGAATTAATTCCTTGACTGTGTCCGATGGTGGTGTATATAGTTTTAGACAATTATCGTCTGACTGATCCTTTAATGGATCTATGTTGTTGGGTAAACCTGTTACGGTTATCCCTAACGTGAGCAAATCGCTCATTCCGACTATCATGTCGTACTTCTGTGACATCTTAACGATCCCAGCTTGAGTTGTGATATTTCTAATCATCGGCCAGGGAGATTTTAACATCTGTGGCCATGGTATCACTCTTAGAAGTTTTATCATCTGCTAAAGTTAGGTGAGTGGTTTGAGTTCGCCTTTGAATGTCTTTCATTAATGCAAAGCGGTCGGATATACATGAAATTTCTGAACCAGGATCAATCAATGCAACGACTATATTTCCGTTGCAATATACAGGGATTATTACACGCTCATCTAAGGAGTAGTTGTATTTTCTTTGTAACGATTGTACCTGGTAGTACTTTCACTCCAACTTAATGCCGGGCTTCTTGTCGCACGACTTGGCGTGATAGCCTTTGGTCTTCTCACACTTGTCACACTTGGTAAGAAAGTGTGTACAGGCGGGTGCATGTCTGCCGTTCTCATAACCGCTAGGGGTCAATTGGTACATGTCATACCCACACTGTGCGTCGGCACATTTCTCAATCTCCTTATATGGAGGTTCCTTGTCCTTCGGCTCCGCGCGTGCCTGTTTATTGGGTCGCGTCGATTGAGTAGAGTCGCGAGCACGTGTCTGGTTAGGACGCGTCTGATGAGGTTTATCATCTGACGTCTGGCGTGAGAGGTATCCTTGATCAGGGAGATCGCGCGGTTTCTTATTTACCGCCTTTCCCTTCGAGGTTACTCGGTGTGCGGGGAAAAGAGTGGATACAGTATCATGAAACTGTTCCCGCGTAAGTCGGGATGGATGAAACTTCGTTTCATGTCCCTTGTCTCGAGCCTCAGTTGCGTACTTACGTCGCAACTCGGTGTACAGACTTTCACGGTCGTTGTTCCCTATGTTCTTACAGAAAACATGCATACCCAGGAACTCGTACCATCGCTGAGCATGGTCCTTTGTTATATCTGGACGTTTAAGGTCTGCATCAAGTTTCAGAATGTAACTCTGAATATAGGAGTATTCTCAACTGGTTCAGTTAAGATTGAACTCAGTCCTGGACTGCGCATGTCTTTGCTTAATAAGGACGTAACCAACTAACATACAGCTGGCCAGTCACGACAAGTGTCTAGCTCATGCTGGTGTCGCTGCAGGATCAAGTAACTTGTTCCTGTAGGGTCAAACGATTGCATTAAAGCAAAAATATATTGCTGGGGAGCGATATCATTCGTCTCCAGTATGACCGTAAACGCATTAAGCGTACGGTTAGCGTGTCGAGGTCATGGTTGTTTATAAACTCGACCTGCTTACTGTTGGCATCCCAGTTCGACATAAGTCGACTGAACTGTCCCTCGTACTTCTGGTTATCCCGGTGGTCTTGGTTTGGCCTGAAATAGCTGATCGATGCGCTTCCAAAATATGATATGTCATCGGCACGGTGCTCGTCATGAGCGATTTCCATCTTAATGGAGTAATCGTCGACCGATTTATCAAGTTCGGTCACCTCGTCAGAGTAAAATTCTTCTGCGGGTTGGTGTAAGGCGGTGCGATCGAAGCGATTAAATTCGACATCGTTAACACGTTTACGGGAGTGTTTATTACCCCGTGTAAAGTCCATGGTCGAGGCCTTTCGGTGCTCTGTTCCTTGGATAGTCGTCGGTATTATGATCTTGGGTGATTCATGTGTCTGGATGACATACCCAGTCTTAACTGGTTCCCGACGATTGTCATCCCAGTTGGGTAAAGGTGGAGGAGTGTTTCTACCTGCCTCTGGGTCTATAATACCCTCAAGGACAGGCGACTCATGTCCGGGTGTTAGAACAGGCGAATAATTAGCCTGGAGTTCTGGTGGTAGTACCTCGTAAGGTATTTCTTGGTCAACTGCCACATGTTTGGCGCTCAGGTCCTCACGCTTTTCGGGCGTAATTGCCGGCCGACGTTCTGTCCACTTCTGTAGGGCTTCAGTAGTACCCGGAGAAGCATGCTCGCGTAAATGCTGTGCGTGTTTTCCTGATCCATACATTCGATCTACATGTTCAACAGTCATGCCTTTCATAGGGTGACTAACTGATTCTTAATATCAGTGTTTTCAGTAGTTAACTTACTTACGCGCGTTGGCTCAGTGGTCTCGGACGTAGATTCGGGTTTGCCACTTGAGCTTGCCTCCTCTTCTGGTTCCGATATAGGTACCTTCTGAGATTCGTCTTTGTCCCCTATAATTGGGGACTTTTCTTTGTGAGTTTCGTCAGAATAATTGGGTGGGGCGTCTTGAAACGTGTCCCCTGTCTCACTTCTTGGCTTCGTAAATGCGAGCTTCAAAGGTGAGGCAGTAGTTGGTCCTCGGGCTCTGTCTGTAGGAGTAGTCACCTTAATCGGAGTGGCTACATCTATATCCGAAGCATTGTCCTGACTATTATTGTCGGAGACAAGTGCCTCGGCTACGGTGCGGTTAGACGCATCGGCAGCAGCGGCGGTTGCTTCTGCGGCAGCGCTAGCGGCTTCTCTCCATATTCTTACGTTCGGCCTTGCGTTTCTTTGCAGTTAATACCTTTGCTAACTTTAAAATGTGCAAGTTTCGGTCTATCAAGGCGATATTAACGCCATAGAGTAATTAAACGCTTAGGTTTAGTCTAAGTATAATTAAATTCAAAGTAAATAAACGAAATGAGTCTCTTAGTAAAGTTAGGTATGCCTCGTGAAAACAGCAATACGAGAGATTGTGAGGCTGAGACACTACCTATATATAATCCTCTCAGTACTGTTTTCGCCAAAGGGATTTTATTTAGTGTTTCGTTGTCGCTCTATTAGAAACTATGGTATGTTTCGTTGGGGCGAATCCGAGAGACTCATAAAATCCTATCTTTAGAAGAAGAAGAAAAAATACTCTTGATGTCCATAATTATTGCATTAACCAATAACTTGCCACTTATCAAGAATTACTGACTTAGCCTTCATCAGACTGGCACATCTGGTTGGCTGAACGGAGGATAAACTAAGCAACGCTAATAGTCCTTAGAAACCTATGTTCGGTTGAGCCATCTCGCTACCGAAGTATTCAGATATAAATAAATCTGGAAGATTAATATAGTTCTATTAATAGAACTAGACCAAATCTTATATTTGGTATTTTACTGGGGCCTTTTAATGGCCTTGTCCAAATACCTGATATGTAAAAATGGAAAAGGTATTTAATTAATAAAACCGTTAAAACCCATTTAAGAATTTACGAACTTGTAAGAGTACGTTTTACGTACTATTAGGAGTACGTTTATATTGCAAGATTCTAATGTGGAGGCCCGGCTTTTACATTTCGCAATCCCTGGCTGTTCCTTAAGCAATGTTTTAAGTAGTTGAGTGCGAGCTTCAGGTTCTCTTAGAGCTTTGAGTCTTTGATCCATGGCCTTAGCTAGTTCCATGTTTTTACGATCCAATGCCGTCTCAATCGGTATTTCCTCGACTGCATTCTTGTTTGTTACACGAGTCTTGAGCTTTTGTTCAAACTCCTTAGACTCTTCTAGTTTAGCTAAGAACTCGGATGAGGATTTCCACTTAGTGGTACCTGCAGGACCGATGCGACAAACGATGGTGTGTTTCCAAGGTGTCTTCTTAATAGAATAGGATCCCTGATACAAGAACGTATCGGTTTCACGGTCGACATAGATAGGCTCGTCTTGTATCATATTAATTAAATCACGTGTCCATGGGTCGGAGCTACGTAAGGGACAACACAGCGTAATGGTAGATTTAGTAATATTAACATAATCTAACAACTGTGCGATAAGTTGCCAAGGTGGGTTAGCCCACGCAATATGCTTTAATAAGTCAAGTTGAAAGGCACCACCTTTAGGATGAGTCAACGACCTATAATCAGAAACCTGTTTGTTATGTTCTGCGGCGAACATATCAATAGTAAATGGACCCCATCTTGATTGAGCGAGGTTAAACCATTTATTATTAAGCATCCAATCGGTTCCTAATAACTCTTTAACTGTTTTCTGGTAGTCAGGGACAAGTCGAGAGAGCATGTCAGGAAGATGCTCATGTATTCCTGGTATGTGTGTAATGTTAAAAGCGAACTTAGCAATAATGTCATGCAAGCGGCTCACCAACTGTGAACCAGGGTTCATGTCCTTTAAATACGTTAAAGACTTTTGATCACAGGCGACAGTGAAGTAACTTCCATAAAGGTAGTCTTTAAACTGTCTTAGCGCAGTAACTATAGCAAGGAGCTTTTGTTTACCAGTAGGGTAATTCCGTTGACTCTTATTATAACTCTTGCTAAAGAATTGTATGTAGCGCAGTTTTGGTATAGCACTCCACCTACCGCTCGATCCGAAGCGTCGGTTGCTACTTGGAATGGGACGCCATCCACAGAGTATTGCATGATGGGTGCGTCCATTACTTTACTTTTGACTAGCTTAAATGCATCATCACATTCCTTAGTCCAAAGCTTTCCCAAAGGTCCTTTGTGCAGCCGTAGATGACTGAAAGGCTTTAAGTAATGAGAAAGATGAGGTACCGATTCCGAGAAGAAGTTAACAAACTCACACACAGAGTTCACATCTCTTCCAGTAATCGGTGTTGATAAATCCAACATAAATTGTTTCTTGCCAGGATAAATTTCTACCCCTGCTGCAGATACCTTGTAACCAAGTAAGTGTATAGTATCTTTAGCAAAGGAGCACTTGTCCTCGTTAATCTTAAGTTTGGCATGGTTTAGTCGCTTAAAGACTTCCGTAACGAGTTTAGCATGTTCATGTACTGTCTTTGTAAAGATAACTATATCATCTAAATATACTGATACGTTATCCGACAGGTCCGCAAATAGTTCCATCATAACTTGTTGGAAGAAAGAAGGTAACATGTGTAAGCCTTCAGGTGCACCTTTAAACTGGTACTTCTTACCTTGCCAAGTAAAGGAAGGGTTTTAGATTTGTAATTGATGGAATGCAGCTTTTAAGTCTACCTTGGAAAAAAGATAGTCGCACCTTCCATTTTGCGTAGTATCTCGCTTATCTTTTGTAAAGTAAAACTATGTTGCGGAATTAGTTTGTTGATTGACGACAAGTCTAGTACTACTCTTGTTTTACGAAACGTTCCATCAGATTTATATTGATCGACCGCTAAGAGAGCCAAGTTAACTGGGGTTGCATCATATTTGATTTCAATTAGACCCTGTTTTAACTAATCTTCAATTTGGGTTTTGACAACGTCTTTGTGTCTCCAACTCACGGAGTTATGTGAAGGACACTTTAACTTAGAGAAGTCGACGTTTGTTAAGTCAAGCTTAACGTACCCGTTAGAGAACTTAAAAATACACCAGTCAGTTATTGCAATCTTTCTGGTTTGTATAATTAAGTCCATAATTATATCGGTAAAGTGCGGAATCATATCCTTTGCTTCACCTTCCGGAAGTTTAGGTATCTTTAACATGTTATCATCTGACTGATCTTTATTTGGGTCTAGCCCATTAGGCATACCAGTGAGAGTTATACCTAAATTGAGAAGATCAGTCATACCTATAATTAAATCGTATTTCTGAGACATGTCAGTAACGATTAGGTGAGTCTTTACTTCTCTTCTATCTGACAACATTATGTGTGCATAGTCAATGGCTTCTTCGCAAGTGGTAACTTTGCCATTTCCCAAGATTAAATTAGTTGTTTCGTTATGGATAGCCATATCTGTAGCGTAGGCTACTCGGCGTGAGATAGCAGAGACTTCAGCCCCTGGATAAAAAAGTACTATAACTTTTTCTCCATTTACATAAACGGTTTGAAATATACGTTCATCTCCTTTGGTATAGATTTTAATGAACTTCTTCTCATAATCTTGCTCTAGTGCACACATATGGAACTGTCAGTGTTTAACTTGGACGTCCGGCATGTCCTTGCAATCATCTTTGTGCCAACCGTTAGTACCCTTGCAAGTAATGCACTCTTTCATATAGTGTCCAAAGTTTGACTTGCCTGGTGCATACTTAACAGAGTCGTGTTTACCATTCCACTTGCCATCACATTTAGTGAGGTTGTAACCACACTTCTTACAAGGTGCTCTCTCCTTCCTTTCGCCCTTTGGTTCAGTAGAAGTAGAGCCTTTACCACCTCCAGCAGTAGTGCGAGGTTTCTTAGTATTACGCGCAGTGTTATTCTCTAACGCGGTACGCTTAGCGGGCTGGGTAAAGCTCGCGGTTTTAAGTACTCTAGTAGATAGGTTGGTATGCTTTTGAACTATCTTCTCAAAGTCAGACCAAGGCATAGATCGCAAATCACCATAGGCGATGATATCATCATTGACCTTCTTAAAAAGGTTAGCCCCCAGAGTCTCCATCATCTGACAAATTAATAAGTATTCGCCAGTATGGGTACGACCTCTCATCCGAGTGTTCATATGTGTCATATGAGCTAGAGCACCTCGAATAGTAGTATCGTTCACAAGGACTTGCGAGACTCTAGAAGTTCACGGTCACGTGCATCTTCAAAGAAGGCGTTAAGTATATTCCCACGCAACTGGCGCCAGGGTAGGGCTTTCCAGTTGGGCTCATGGGCCTTCAAGATAGTGTTCCATTCCTCTGACTAACAGAAATGAATAAAGGCATTCATCATCTGCTTATCCATAAAGCTGGCAGACTCCTTAAGTCGGTCAAAGGCCTTCAGTGTCTCCACTGGACTCTCATTAGTAGAGAAATCGACCTCAGCCTTCGCGTTACCTAGCTGCTTTATAAAGCTTGGTTCAAAGCGTTCACGAGGCTCACGCTCAGTGCTACGGGCTGCTAGTGCCAAATTGGAGTCTATCTCCTTTCTCTTGTTATCGATTAGATAGCGAATGTTGTTATCCGCTTTCTTATCGTCAAGGTCAGTGTCATTCAATAGACGGTCCTCAAGGACTTGCATACCAGAACGTTATAGCCTGAGACAATGTTGTCTGGTTATAACTTCCTCGTCTTCAGAGCTAGAGTGGGTACTCTTTAATGAGGTACTGGTATAACGATTACCAAAGTCGTGATTGCCAGGGTTATATGGTAAATGAGGATCGATGTTATGAGGGTGGTAAGCTTCATCGATTTCCATACGATCATGGCGTCGGACAGGGTTAGGTTTGTCGAGAGTATGGTCGATTGTAGCTTCCGAGCTATAGAGATTAAATGTTGAGGTTTTACTCACTTCACCAGCGGTAACTGGCTCAGTGGTAACCCTGCTGGCTGGTAAACCAGTGGGTCCCAGGTTTGAAAGGAATAATTTTTCTTTTCAGTATAGGAAAATTATCGGCCACGTGGGATATGATCGAAGGGTCAGAAGCTGCGGCAGCGGCTAGCTTCTTTAAAAGCTCATCTTTGCGGTTCAAATGGCGTCGAGATTAAAAAGATCCAACCACTCGTTGTCGAGTTATGGCGTCCCCAGCATTCAGAGGCGAGGCATTCAGTGGCGAGGCATTCAGTGGCGAGGCATTCAATGAAATTTCACGAAATGGAACGCGACTATCTTTGTTAATAGGTGGATTGGGCTGACTTTTAGTAGTAATAAACAGTCGATCTCGAGACGATTCCTCCACTTGTTCAGAAGATATAGCCTTTCCAATATCTGACTTTTCGCGGTCAGATGGCGAGCTGAGGCCCCGGGCTGCACTACTAGGAGACACACGGACGCTGGCGTGCCTTTCTGCGGCAGTTGAGACCTCCACTTCCAAGGCTTTAGGATCCGACGAGTCATCCTCAGAGTTTTCTTCAGAACCAAGCTCAGAAACGGCTTCCTCTACAGCTTCAACGGCAGGCTCAGTACCAGACGGACCAGCGTCCCCAGTAACCTCAGGAACCTCAACAGGCTTAGCAGGTTTAGAGCTGGCGGCTCCCTTGCCCTTAGAATTTCCTTTAGCCATAGTAATAGCTCAAGAATAGGAAAATTAATAAAGTCTAGGTATAGTAACTAGCGTGTAGCTAACTTTGGGGTAGTATTAGCCACTATGAGGTAGTATAGAGTACTTACAGTCCTGTCGCTGGATAGTAAGCAATTATTAGACAGTCTAGAAGCAGTACACTACAGTAACTACTAAAAAACTGAGAAAAATGTAAACTTCCGATGGATAATTCAACGTTTTAAAATATATTTTAAGTCAGTTAGGATTTAGCAGTGGTAGCTTGTGTAAGAATGATCGGGACTGCCTCTTGGTAAGAACCTTAATATCCTCGATCACACAGGACGTACCTCTAGCTGTTCTATATTGAATAATTTTCACTAAAAGTACTGAGTGTTCATGACCACATGTCTAATTTGTAGCTAGACATATGAACGTAAGTCAAGTTACTATATTAGCTAATATAAATAAAGTCCCATCTGAAGCTGTAAGTAGTAGTTCAGAGATTATAAAATTTAGTTTATAAAATCCTACATCTACTATCGTCTCAAATAGGTCCAAGTAAATGAGTCATACCAAATACTCAGGCTATTGGAGCCATCAAAGGGAATTTAGAACACTTTGGAAATATTGGAAAAATAACTTGAATTAAACTATTTTAAAAACAAATAAAAACAAATGTGTTATCTCATTTGATATTTTAGACTGATCGAAGGCCGTATTTCTACAGTATTAACTACTGACAATTTAATCACGGTGAAATAAAACAGCTAACCCTAGGATTATTGTATCTTTATTTTTGTTTATATCAATTACGACCATCGTGTTCATTTAGGAAGCTGCGCAAGTTTGATATGCCCTACACATCGGTTTTGACTACATTGAACTACTATACTTGCTACAATAAATTCTTTATAGACTAAGTTAACTAAAAGTCAAATTGGAAATTGGTTGTGTTATATATATATATATATATATATATATATATATTTGCGTATCATAATGAAGGGTCCTACTAGGCTACTACTACACCGGTACCTAAAGTAGACAAGCAAGCCTGTGAGTGACTGTGCAAAATACTGTTTGGATCCTATCGACAATGTCTTTAATCTGTGTCAAGGTGAAGACAGAGTTTTCTACGGATACTACATCTGTTTACTACAAAACAGAAAAGGTCGCGAGTTCGAAAAGTGTCTTGGGTAAATTTTGTGATGGAAGCCAATCAAATGGTATTAGGCTGGCACTATTGCCCGGCGCGGAAGGTTCAGAGAAATCAGCGCAGGAGTGGTGATCTTAGCGTGGAAGGCGCAGAGAAATCCGTCTAGGAACAGATCGTGCAGACTGAGATCGAAGTTCAACTCGCAACACTTACAGTTTTGGAGTAAACTGGGTGAATGACTAAACCAACCAGCCTAGTACTAGATTGGTTGGTTTAGTCATCCACCTATTTTACTACAACTAGTTGAATGCTTGTCGCAATAGTGTGCTACTTCTATAAGAATCTTTCACAGAATCGTTGCTATTTTTTCCTAGTTGGTCTTCAACCCAGATGGGGTTGTCTCCAAACTCTTCTCTCTCACCTCGTGGTCTCGTCTCTCCTATCTAGCAAAGGCCTAGCCAACTATTTTCAGTACGAGGTGCCCTTTTCTAGGACACCTTCTGTATATACCTACGGAGAAATTCACCGATGTTTCTACGTATATGAATATATGGTGTATCTCTCACGCAACTTTTATTCAACCTAGCTATCAATCACTCTTGGATTCTATATCAGCTGTCAACCTCAGTGTTGATCACCGCCGGTGCGATACACGCGGTACCCATTTAGTATACATAGGCGTGGTTTTTGCTATGTTGACAATATAAGCATGTAATTTTCGATGTTTTTTGTACAACTATCCACTAGTTATTTTCTCAGCAAGGAAAGTTAAATAATAGTAAAACTTTATCAGAGTAGATTTATACAAGGAATTTTGTGAATGATTTATTGGATGCATTACCAACGATGGCATGAAAAATGACAAACCGAAAACTAGACACTGCATATTTGTAAGGGGTGCTGATACAATTAAAGCTTGAAAGGACAAATAAGCCAATACCTCAGTTTGTTCTTTAACCGTTATGTACTGGTAGGCTTCATACACGAGATCCTTAAATTTGTCTAGAATCGTAAACTCTGATTTCGAATACCAGGATGATACGCCAGCTACATTATTACTTTACTTTCATAGTACGCAAAGGTATAAGTATGTGCTCAACGATTTATCAACAAAAATTGCACGGCTCGAAGTCAACCACCCTATTTTACTATAGCCAG
>NW_014040283.1:14308-29128 GCF_001186125.1 Sphaeroforma arctica JP610 | reverse complement strand
CACCTTGATGCAAAACATCAGCAAGTCGTTTTTGATTCGAATTTTGGCAAACAACGCATGTGTAATATTCTTTTAATAAACACTACATATTTATAAAAAAGACCCCCCCCCCTGGATAAATGTGTTGATATCATAGTTGATTTTAGTGGCTTTGTTTCCATTGCCTTAATTTTTTCTATTATTGTCTACCAAGCTGATATTTTTCAATATGCGAATTGTTAGCCAGTCTACCGATGCTCTTGAATACTTTATATGGTTACCGAATGCATCCAAACTGCAATTAAACATCATCACGCCCAATGTAGACGTATCCTTTGAACGACTATGACTTTTTGTTGATTGTGTACCTAGTGTAAGGGACTTGAGTAGCTTTCACGCATGTATCCAAGACTTCATACGCAAACAGCAATCTATTAATACACGAGGTCCAGGTGGCACATATACTTTCAGCGGTTTGTCATTGTTAGACATATATAACGTGTAAGAAGTGTTTATTGTACTCTCTGCAGAGGGCTATATATGTGACCTATTACCTTATAACTAAATTGGTCACTCTGTGTTCGTTTTTGTGAGGCGTGTTCACATTTTGGTTGACACCTGACAGTTCGGTGCTCCAAACTTTAGTTAAATTCAAGATTTTGCCCTGTATACCAAGCTAATAGAATCGTGTATGGTAAGGACTCGAGCCCCAAGTAGCCATTGAGGATCGCTTGAACGTATGCACGACATTGCTACTGACGCCACAGATGATGAAATCATCCACATAGAGAATGATGACACAGGATAAGTCGGTGTTGACAATGAAGAGGCAAGGGTCCGAAGCGGTCTGACAATGGAGACCTATGTTGAAAATCTTCGATTTGATCAGCGCATGCCAGAGGTGACCAAATTGCTTGGGCCCATAGTGGCACTTCTTGAGTATCATAACGTGGTCGTGGGGAAGACCGATCGCCGACGAACCTTTGGGCGGTGTCATGTAGATGGGTTGATCAAGATCCACATATAGATATACGCTGTCAACGTTCATTTGTTCAACATGCCAACCGACAGAGGCAGCAACAGCTAGGACCGTGCGGGGTATGTCATGACTGCAGGTAGGTGAATAGGCTTCGTTGAAGTTGATGCTCTTCGTTTGGGGGAAGCCACGTGCACATAAGCGGTCTTTGTACCTATCGACAAATCCGTTGATTATCTTTATCTTCTGCAAAGGCATCGTCAGGGAGGTCATCAGGGTGGATGAGATCATACATACCAGCCTGAATGAGACTCGCTGATTCGCGTTCGAGTGCGGCGCGCCAGAGGTCTGCATCGTCGCCTTATAAGGCGGCACTGGTCTTGGTAGGAGCGAGTGGGTAATCCTGAACAGCTGTGCAGACGCTATATAGTTTGTGCACAGTGGTGTCATAGAAAGATTGTTGTTGGAGAAGACTATTATTGGAGATAGTGGTATCGATTCGGAGAGAGAGATCGTAGCCTATGTCATCAAGAGGGATAGTTGGGTCATTGACACGTGGGACAGGATCCGTGGACACAATAATAGTTTGTGTGCGCTATGACCTGCATGATGTAGTGCCGCATGGCAAAATTGCCTATCGGCTTTGTTTTGCTTGCGAGTACGTTTGACATGGGCGAGGGCACGGCGATGTTTGTCGCGTAATTGGAGTTCCTTAGTGGTTAAATCAATGGAAGGTGGTTCTCGGTGCCGGAGACCAACGTTTTTGATGACGGCCCAGGTAACACTATTGTTTGTGGGCGAGGGCTGGGTGAGAGGCAATGGTGTGAAGGGATATGTGGCTTCTGCGATTGTGCATGAAGTGACAGGAGGTGGTTGGCGTCGGGAAATGGTGACCAGTGGTGTGCTAGGGAGCTCCCTTAGTCAAACGAGCCCAGATGCACATGTAAGACAGTTCGTGTTAGACTCCCCTGGATGGTTGGAGTCGGAGTTGAGTAGAGTAAAAGACTCTTGGGAATGGAAGGAATAGTTGTGCTTGGGTGAGCGACAATGGCAGAGAGAAGAGCAGGATTGAGGTGAGATGCACTTGGGCACGCGGGAGTTGAGGGTGTGGGAGGCTGTTTGCTGGTGTGTGTCGGGGTCAGTAGAATCGGCACCGCGTTGATTTGAAGCAATATAATCGTACATTTGACGTGCACGCAGTCTCGCCATACGCATGTTGCCCGGTAGAGATGGTTCATTTAAGAGCCGGATATTATCGCGAGGAGGAAGTAGGAGATTCTTAAGTGTACGAGATGTTTTGTGTTTGGCTATGTGAGACTGGAGTGATGTGTTGATGGCATTTTCGCGGCGGTCGGCGGATAGGGTGGATGCTGAGTGCTATTCGGGATGGGAAATGGTATGTGAAGGAGGCTGTACAGAAAAGCCTGTAGGCGATGTAGGGAGTAATGGAGTGTGATGGAGCAATGGTGGTTGAGGCGGAGTGGGAGGGACATCCGGAAGCGTAGGGTTGATAGCGGAGAGATTGGTGGCGGGATGAGCGGTTGGAGTTGGTGGCCTTGGAAGTAATGTATGGGGTTCGGACTGGGTACTGGGTGTGGATGATGAAGTGGGTGTTGTGTTGTTGCGTGTAGTCGCTATTGCGATCTCTCTGATGGCGGGGATATCGGCACAAGCAGTGGCGAACCGAGGGACTGGAGTAGTGCCAACCATAAACCAAGTAGAAAACACCAAGTATTTGTATTTTAGAATTACAAATTCTGCCACTCTTGAGACTCAGTATACGCGCCTTGTTGTAGTATTTGTAACTGGTATCAAGACCGAGATAAACACCGAGGGTCGCTTTATCATCGAGTTTACCGGTTTGGTCCTGATTATGAATGCAATCTGATACCCATAAACTTGCATATGTTTGATGCGCAGTGTGGGCTTCTCACCATGGAAAGCTCCCAGGAAGATTTGTTGCCATCGTTGTGTGTATCGACCTGGATGGCTTTGGTGAGGATTGCGTGGCGTATGGCTTCGCCCCACATGCATTCTGGTTGCTGAGCGTGTTTAAGGTGGCACATCATGAAATTCTTGACGAGACCGTTGGTGCGCTCGACGAGACCGTGTGCAGCGGTTTGAGTTCGTGGGCACGAATGTAACTTTGACGTGCGCCTGTGTGTTGACGCGAATGAATGCTTGAGAGATAAATTCGCCGCCTCGATCGCATTTTGAGTTCCTGGAGCGTAGTAGGGTGTTATCTCCTGATATCCGTGTAGAACCGGTCGAGGATTGGAAGCATTATCTTTGTGTTTAAGCGGATAGACTGAATGGCATGCTACTATTGGCGTCAATGAATTTCACGTTGCAAGTATAACCACCAGAGGTAGTGGGGAGGCCGGTCTCGAGGTCAACATGGAAGATCACTCTAATGGGTGGATGCATTGCAGGATTCTTGGTTCTATCGGATATAGGGTTTCGTCTCATTTTGCTTTGAACGCAAGGGGTACAAAATGTGAGCGAAGTGAGGTGTGCAATGACACCCGCCTCGGCTGATAAAAGTTCGGCAGTAGGAGGAACGGCATGCTGCGTATTACCTACTTTTGCGATGCAAATGTAACGCCATTTGGGTAGACTAGCGACATGTTGGCCGTGTTCGAGGTACGTCGTAGCTGTCGTGCGGATGACTTCGACGTGTGAATGGAGTTGATGGAGTGTCTGTTTATAGTTGTTGGCATCGGGGGTAAGTGGGAAGACCATGGTAATAAGTCAATTTCTCTGTCGAGTTTTCGCAGTGTTACGCGCCAAGTTTTGCGGCAGAATGGTATGTTGACATAGATATGCTTGGCGGGTTGGTGCCTGGATTGTGTAAATGCATTTGGGAGTGGGCTACCGGGTTCGAGGCTGCAGAATGTGGAAACTTGGTTGTCTCCAGTAGCGAAGAGGTCGACATCAACAGGGCCAAACGGTGTGACTACATGGGCCTGGAACAGCTCAGGGTTGAGCTTCCATTCGTCATGAGAAGCTTTAGGAGGGACAGTCGCTGTAATGTTACTGTGTGCTAGTGTAGGGCGTACCATGTCAGGGTGTGTATGACCGAGTCGAGCGTGCCAGTCGGAAAGTGTGTCCGATGTAAAATGATTCAGGTTATATTGACCGGCGTCATCGAACACGCAATGGATGACTTTTTCATCCTTTAGGATGTGGCATTCCGTAGCAGTAGAGTTAGATGAGGCTGGATAAGAATAAATACCGTATCCATGGCATTGAAGTAGTCTGACAGATAAATATTCTGGATAGCTGTGGGCATTTTAAGCACCTTGCTGAGCCAGCTGGGGACATGACCGCGTGTATTCAGAGTTACCTGTGATTTATCGGGAAATTCAACTATGTAATTGCCATGTTCTATTTGTTCAACATCATCCGTGGAAGTGAGAATGTGAATTATGACTCCCGAATCGATAAGAGAGGCTGTAAATGTATGTGTATCTGCGGGCCCTTTAGCGCGGTCAAAAAGGATGTTAATCCGATAACGGTCGCTAGGTGGTATAATGTGTAAAGTAGTAGGGCTATAGTTGAAGTTAATAGTACCACGATGAGGATGGGCCCCGTACCATCATTTGCGCGTGTAAACTTTGGCATTATGTTCCTCCTAATGATAGTTCGTGCACTGGAGAGTCGTTCTATCTACGGTGCATCGTTGTCCAATGTTATCTTCTGCACCACATTTTTGGCAGTAAGATGTGGGGCAGGTTATATTTTTGTGTCCGGATTGCTTACAAAAGACGCATTTACGCTCTCGTGGAGTATTAGTTGGGCGTGTTTGGAGAGCATTGATGCTAGATGTGTTGTTACGCGGAGATAACTGGTGATCGCCTTCAAATTTGAGAGTAAGACGATAGACTCGTCGAGGTCGAAGATCATGGATAGTAGGTTGTGATAAGAGTCTCCAAGACTGTAGAGTAGTGCACAGAAGAGGTATTTGTCAGGGATTTGTTCACCGACATCAAGAAGGTTCTGAGGAAACGCCTTGAGGTGGCAGTGAAGTTGGTGAGACGTTGCATGTTGTCCCAGAGGCGTCCATGGCTATCAGTGTTATAGCTGATGCATATGTAGGCGAAGAACTCGGCGGGTGTCTTACTCACATGATTTTTGTACACAATGGTGATTAGTTTCTCGGCGATAGAGTCAATTAGTATACGCTGACATTCGACATCAGCCTCAATATCACCGACGTCGGGTAGGTTGCACTGAGAGTGAAGCCGATCGAGAACCCCATATTATAAGCAAGTTCCATCTTGAGACCGGTGAGCCAGAAACCGAAGCTGGACCAATGTTCTAATTTGGTGCGTTTGTATACGTCCTTATATTTCGGACAGTGAGATGTGGGGAGACGTGGGGAATTGGGCGTGATGCCGTATTTGACTGTGAATGATGTAGGTGTTCGTTTTTGTTATCAGGGGCAGTATGTGCAGAGTCAAGTTCAGCTTGAAGGTTGCGTAGCTCTGCTTCGAGTGCCGTAAAGTTGCCAGCGACATTCTGTCCTTGCTCGTAGAGTTGAGCGTGGACTTGGGTAAGGCGCTCAGGAAAATCGTTGTGCTCTTGCAAAAGTGACTCATGCTCTGAGAGGAATTGCTTGTGGTCGTCGCCTAGCTCGATATTATGTTGTTTGTATCATGCGAGTTCAGCTGTTAGATCGATATTTAGTTTGATTGCGTAATCAGCATCGCTCTTGGTCAGGGCCAGGTGTCCCAGTGCGATGGCCGTACAGCCGTTAATATCGGCTTTGGAAGTTTGAGGGTATCGATGCAACGGAATATGTTGTCGAGGTGATTGTTTGCGTGGGCAAGTGTCTTGTATAAATGATTTTGCGGCCAAAACCGTTGCGCTAATGCGTGGGCCTCTTCGATCGTCTCGAAGGCTGTAGGCCAAACAGTTTGTTCGAATTCAGTCATAATGCACTTACGTATGAGTATTTACGTGTGAGATTCTGAGATGTCAATTTTGAGAGATTGTGGTGATTTGTAAGTGTAGATGGTTGTGTGTAATAGCACTGAAATTGTATCGTTAGTGTGGTAAAATATACTTGTTGTAGAGTGCTATAGGGAATGTCTAGAATAGGCCTATAACCTGTTATACATATATAACGTGTAAGAAGTGTTTATTGTACCGCACTGCAGAGGGTGTATATATGTGATCTATTGACTCACAACTAAATTAGCGGGATCACTGTTCACTTTTGTGAGTTGCCATATTTTAGTTGAAACCTGACAGTTCGGTGTTTCGAACTTCTGTTGTATTCGAGATAATATGATAGATATTGATTTCCGACATTAGACGATAAGAATAGATGGATATATAAAACCGCTTTGGAAATATAATTAAAAGTACATATACGTTATATTTACTTTAATATGCATACATAAACGTGCATTCTTTCATATTTTTCGGGGTTTTTGCAATATATCTCATGGCTCAATTCCTCACGTTATGGCAATTGCTTAAGTCATGCACATTTTACTGCTGGGTCTACTTCGCCCCGTGGCATATAAGGCTTTTTAGGACATCGACTCTATATAAACGGGGAATATATATTCGCTTGCTAAAATTTGCAGCCGTGTAGTAAAACTAGGTTTAAATAGTTATTGTTTTTGATACACGGGGTATGATGCGACTTGTAGCATCAGCCCTTTTTGAAACACCTTTAGCGATACCCTCAAATTGTAGATGCATCATAATTACTATGCATACATAACATGTGTCCTTTCATATTTTTTCGGGAGTTCTGTAGTACATCTAAGACCCACTCGCTTATACCTTACGTTATAGCACTTACGTTATAGCAAAACTTTACTGCAGGGGTTATTTCGCCATGTGTCCTATTAAGGTCGCGCCGCCCAGCGGGTCATTTTTAGGACTTCGATTCTAATACGGGGAATATATTTTTGCTTGCCAACATATTCAGCCATGCAGTAGAATCAGGTTTAAATACTTCTTGTCTTTGAATACTCTGAGATACACGGGGTATGATGCGACTTGTGTCATCAGCCCAGGCGATATGTATTGGACGGGAGAGCCCAATTTAGACTAGAGTGTACCTCCACAAGGTTAGTTTAGAAGCTTTCGTCATACCTGACTCTATTTGTACGCTCCACCATCTATGAAGGCGCGAATTCAGAGTACGTGTAAACCTAGTTGTGCAGTAGTGTAAGTGTTTTGTTTTGTTTTTGTTTTTTTGACGAAATACACATGGATATCTCATTACCATTGAGGCGATCGCTATGGTCTGCTTGTATTTTTTTCTCCATTTAAAAATCGACACCCAGGTTAGCCAATGGATTGCAAATCGGAGTAGGCACTGCATCATATGGCTGTGTCTCACTGTTGCTCAAGCGGACTGCAGGTTCTATTTTTGAAAATCGGATACTGAATATTTTTCATTTAATTTTCAGTCGGCTATGAATAAATATAAATATATTGGACTATAGGATCGCTTGCGTTTTTCATTTCGAAGTTGTTATGGGCTATTTCCAGGATAAATATTCACATCATATATATTTATCACTAGTACAACGGCCCACGTGCAGGAAAAGGAAAAATCAACTGACAATAAAATGGACCTTCGCTACACCGAATCTAACTGTTTTGCCGAAATACCAACCCCTGCTTTCATTTTCCAAGCCATTTATCTTAAATTACCGGACCCACTACACAATATGCAAACAATTGGTTCCAATGATCTTTGATTAGGCCACTTCAGTTCCGCTGCGTGATCAGTACAGTATCCACTTCTCTAAGTTTATTTTTTGGGTTGTCTTCATCCTACGCTAGACTCAACGAGATAAGTATAGAGAAGGAGCTCACAGATAACAGAAAGCTGTACGATATCGCTGGTAAACTGTAACGTACGCATCCAATTGTTGATCCAGCATAAGCCATCAAAGGGCCAGAGAGCTATATCGCGGTAGTCCAGCCGAATCTCATAATCTCTCAGTCTTGCTGAACAATATTTATTGTGTCGCGCTTCTTTGCTGCCTTCATCAAGGCCCGTTGATGGTCTTGTACTCGTTCATGCAGTATGGCTTTGATCTTTAAGAGCGGCTCCAGGTGGTACAGAAGGTTTGCCGATGGTAGGCTTTCGTTCATCCACGAGAACTGGTGTACGCCTAAGCGTTCGTACGTAAGCTGGGCTTGCGGATAAGTGAGTAGCGGCACATAGCTGTAGAGAGGGAGTGTTAAGTTGTGTATGAAAAGTGTGGTATTCAGCACGATGACTGTTAATAGCTGATTGTTAAGGTAGGAGGATTTGCACATGTAGGGAGTCTGTTTGACGTTGGGATGAACCATCATGGTACTTTGTTTATTTGTGTACGGCTGGACAAGGCAGGTGACACATCCCAATGTTGTATATTAGAGTACACTTGCATATGTGTGACCTAATGCGATCGTTGTATGCATTTATTTACTCTATTCAATTTCTAAATCCAGCAATCAAAGAACACATAGTTCAAGAATGTGCAGTTGCATATCCAAAGACACACATGAGAACATCGGCAATCCCACATACAAATTTATGTGGTCAAAGTACGAAATATGTGACTGATCTGAGATATCTAAACGACATGTACCAGTAAAATCGGGTCGCTTGAAATACATCCTCACACATGTGAATACGCCTATGTCCCTGATTTTGTATAGGCGACCCGGAACCATATCCGCGAGTACCAATAGATACATACAAGTGCTCGTAATCGTTGAGGGAGCAAGTGTAGGTATGTCGACTATTGCTCCCAGCACCTAATAATGAAACTCTTTATCTACACATGCTGCTCAGAGATCAATTCTACCATAGTATAAACGAGTGGATTTATCATCCGAGCTCTTCGAGATTATGTGTTATGTGGGTTTCTGTAGGTAGAAAGAAGCTGGCAATAGAACCGCAGTAAACAATCGCATCCCTGTATATGCAACGTAAAGGCATATCAGCTCTGCCTTTGTATATCTCTTCAACGAACGATTACCAATCGCACCCATCTGCCCACAACTACATATTCAATGTGCGATTGCATATGCATATTTGATATTTTTAACCTTGCCACGCCTCAGTTCCGGGAAAGTCTTTAAGCTCTTCTTATCCCATCGCGTTGTGAAACACAATTCAATTCGCATCTTCTGTGGTTGTCGTGTGTGTCTGATGGCTGATTGCATACATACTCACGGTAATAACATTCCAGCACATGTGCTCATCATACTCCGTGTGCAAGGATATATTTACCTGTGAGTTGACTTGCAACACGGGTGCTTCGTGTACAAAGGCACGCATACTTTATATTAAGCCAAGAACCACCTACCGTTCAGGGGGGCTGTCAACCCCTTCTACGCCACCGGGTTGTGAATCACTGGCTGTTGCGTGCGTGTCGACTGTGTCTATCATGTCGGTTTCCTTGACAGGCTCCATATATGTTGGTCCGAAGCTGAGTAGACAAGACACAATACAATTTTTTTTAGAACGAATTCATTGCCAATCACTCAGGACAATTCATTTCATGTGTATCAATGCAAAGTTGCGTATACTATATTATGACTACAGAATGTGACTAATAACCTTCACGGCCTTTTGATGTCAGCAACTATTTACAGAGATATGTGGTTCAAAATCATGCACACATTCATTAATGTGTCTCGTTCGGCCACCACGGGCGGTTGTATACATGCACTCGATGGTAGTGAAGGATTGTTAAGAAACGCTGAGTGTGCAATACCACGGTCATATATATACACCATTGCGCGTGTGTAGATCCATTTAGGGTTTTAGGGACTTAAGTCTTCCGTTCTCCACTACAGGCGTATGCATAGAAAAAGCAACCTAAGCGCAGTACGGGCAAGATACTCTCGCTTCCGCCTCAGCAAAACCCAACCACTTCACTACACATATTCGTTCATGAACAAGCACTTGGTGGCTGCTGGTCAGACACAAGGCGTCTGTGCAGTACCAAGGACATGTACAAGCAGCATAACCTGTAGGTGGATTAAAAGCCACAATCATATCGACTGGCATACGCTGGTCCATAGTTCTATCACACTTTACATACATGTGCGCAAACATGCAGTCACAGGTTGGGTACTATACTCGCGCAATGAAATCATCCGCAAACACGCAGCCACAACCTAGTCCCTTGCCAGCACTTACTTGTTCACGAGCACTTGGTGGCTGTCCATAGGGCACAAGGCGTGTGTGTAATACCACGGGCATGTACAAGCACCATCGCCCGTGTGTGGGTTGAAGTCCACAAACACATCGAACCGCATCAGCTCGCACATGGTGCCGTTCCTCTCTTTTCGGTCGTAGTAACCACCGCCTGGTAGATTGACCTCCTCAGTGATTTCGCCCCGACAGAATGTGAAGAACTTGAGGACGGCTTGCTTTCCCTCAGGTTTGAGTCTGTGGGGGTGCAAGATAAGAGAAGGAGTTAAACTAGCGGTGTTAAGATGTAGACTATACTGTTGGCATTTGAGGACATAAAATGTCAACATGACAAAAGATAGTTCAGCACTCTGTGGGGTTGAGGATCACATCATACAACTCATGGTGTGCAGGAAGGGCGCTGTAGACTGCGGACAATAGCCGTAGAAGTGGATAACTAAAAAGTGAACAGGTTGCGAGAACCCACTGTATATATGTATATATTGACCAGCTAGTAAGCGACCAAGTTATAAGTATTTCACACTCACACGCTGGCCTGCATACACCTATCCTATGTGCATGTGTTTCTAACTATAGTACGTAGAAATTATATACCATTCGAATACCCTCCACATCGCATGTATATGGTACTTTCATACGCAAACGCGAGCATTGTTCCGATACAACACGTACTTGACTCTTATGCCCGAGCTTTGAAAGTAGCCATCCAGTATACGGAACAGGTACTTCGCCGCAAACGCCCGCTTGGAGAGTCCGCACAGACTCTCTACCGAGCTTCCCTCCAACGCCTGAGAGAGATGCAAGACCCCAATTTACGCGTTGTTAGTGGATTGTTGGTTGTACCGGCGTCGGTGTTTCCGGGTTGGTGTTGTTGTGTTCAAGTTTAAACAAACGACGCACTACTAAGCTCTCGGCCAAAGCCTGGAAGTAATATACACCTTATCTGGCGACGCTATATGATACCTAAAGTTAAAAGGAACAGATAAGTCACAGTGATAAAACAAGTAGACGCTCTCATCTGAACATTCAGTTCAAAGCATGTCAGTATCCAGTAGTTGTTTGCCGAAGGCCATTCATTGCGTGCGCGTGTCGCATAACTCAGACCGTGTCTATTGATGTTGCTTAGTCTTCGGTAAGCATCGGAGATCCGACCGGAACGCGGAAAGGGTGTGTGTCATTATAGCAAAGTAGACATGTGCGCAATACACCTGTGAAACGAACACGCTGGACTCAAAGCGACCATACATTTTACTCCACAGAGATTGGAATCAACTGATATATCCGTACCCGAGTGAATGGAAGCTCTGCTGTCCTGACGTCGAAATCTGATTGTGTTCAGCGTTATTTGATGGCCAGAGTGTGGGGGGTGGCACAAGCATCGAAGTTTGCACGCGGGGTATACAGAACGAGAATGTGAGCGAGATTGTTTCGTTGCTTGCTTCTATATATTTTATACTTAGTCTGCTCACCTGCGGGGGGGGATCGCAAAGACAAAAGTACCTTTTCAATGCGTAGCGCGCAAGACAGAGGGTTTGAACACAAATTACATTCCAAAAATGCAACAATTAATGATATAACACGATTATTTCTTTGTCCCAGGCTCTCGCATTATATCAAAGAATGCATATTTGCAATTAAACTTCAAATTTATATTAACACATCGATGAGCGGGTCAACGATCGAGCTCTTCATGATATCATATGAGTTTTTGCCATTCAGGTCAGATGAGTGGACGTATGGTTTTGTCGGCTAAAAAGATGGGTCGACTCTTTGGAGTACATGCACAAACTAAAACCCATACATGGCGATACAAGAACGTATTATGATTCGCTACCAAAAAAGTGAGCCAAATAATTCAATACCGATGCATGCCTGTATCCGTTGGTGTGAATACGTTTTTGCAACGTAGGCAAGAACTCTTTATCTGCTCGTAAAATGAAAGCGTATACTTTTATGTGAGGCGAGAATTGTGCGTTCGGTGGTATATTACACCATATATCGCCGCAAGACCTCTGAGCAATTCTGACTGACTATGAACGCTTGATACAACTCACCATTGCACTCAAAGTCCGAACCAAAGAGATGTAAGTTTCTTCGTACGGGTATGACAATATCTACGTCCACATCCCACGGAATCATTCCTCCGTGACGCTTACTACCCAGCAGTGAACCCGCATCTAGGTGATAGTACAAGCCTAGCTCGTTCAAGGCTCTGATGATGTATACACTATGTGCAGATAGACTGCGTGGAAGAAAAAATGGCGTAGAAACAGTTTATTTGTTTATATATATATATATATATATATATATATATTAATAATACATATATATATATATATATATTAATGATATATAATAATAATGTATATATATATATATATATATATATATATATATATATATATATAATAATATAAGAAAATATAGATATATAAATATATAATAATAATAATAATATATATCAATTATATATATATATATATGAAAATATAGATATATGAATATATATATCCATGGCGTGTATAGACCAATAGGGAACCAGTATCCGAACGGTCGCACAAGCTTAGCTAGTTTGGTGCACTGACGGCGTATTCACTTTAAGCGAATGGAATATTTAGCAGAAAGCCTATTGCATATTTGAGTTCGTATTGTGTTAAGAATTTATGAATACAAGGTATACAATGATAGTTCGGCTACACACCGAATTTGCAGCCATTGTGTGCGTCTTTATTCTATACCGTTTTGCTCATTGCCATTGTACATTTAGGATTAAGATCCACAACCGTGATTAATATAATATATAACCCGTGCTGAGCACAGCCTCAACAAGTAGTACCAAAAACAAGCTGAGCTTTCATTTGGCTGCAGTAATAGAAAACTTACATACCCAGTCCAACCACAACAATTGGCAATGCAGGCTTAACTTAGAGTCTTCGAGTTGACTATAACAGTAGAATCATTCCTTATTCCACAGTACCACATCCAGCCCAGTCACAGCATTGAAAAATCAAACCCTACATGTTGGGTTGGCAGCAGCAGTCAATCCAGATACAAGCCAGCTGTAAATGGCAGCGGCGCACATGGTGGTGCTGCGGGGAACAAGCTACAGTGCGACACACATTATAGTAAACAAAGATTAAAACTCTCAATCCTCATACCACGGAACCAAATCCAGTACAGCCACAACCATTTAGTACCAAAATGTACACGTTGCTGTCGCTGTAACAATAGACAAACGTACGTGCCAGCTTCATACGGCAGCGGCGCAAGTGGCGGTGCTGCAGGGAACCCGTTACATGGTGGTACACGCCATGGCAAATTAGGATTGGGGCTTCCGTAGCCAATGTCAGTTGGTAGTATGCTCTGAGCTACTTTTTGCGATGTGCTTAGGTTTATGTAGTCTTTTGTGTACTGTTTGAGGAGGATAAATTGGTTCATGTGAGCTTGCGGAAGGTCAAATCTGCCACGCCAATTCCAGTTCTAATTCCGATTCCTGGACGGTATGTTTTCTTAGTCCTAGCAGCCTGAGGTTTGACATAGAGTTTGTTCATTCTACCTTTCCTCCACTACTTCTCTAAGCCGCAAATAATAGTTGTGGCCGGTGTATACCATTGCTTACATGACTTGAACATTGGAACGTTCTTAATTGCAATGATTCGGGCATCGATCTATACGCCAAAAGGGGGACACAACTTATCACACTGACGCGGAAAATACAGCTTCTCACCTCAAATTTCTATAAGATCCACAGGAGGATGCCACCATTTCTTATAATCTATTCCTGCCTAGTTGCCACACAAATGAACACACTGAGCATGCAGTACAGTGAAGAAGAAGCACCAACCGGTGCTACACACACCTGTTGAGTCGCGTTATGTACTTGGATTGCGTCTGCATGCGAATAGCTCGAAGCAGATAGCATTTCCTCATGAGTAAGCGCGCTTGATCCAAAGGCCAGATCGATTCTCTTACCTGAGAAATTGTGCGAAAGCGGAGGTAATCAATGCAGATTAGTGGCACGCGCACTTAAGCCAGTTGAGTCACACGTGGAGACGTATATTTAGTCCGTGTGCATTATGGTACACATATGTGGGACTCCAGATGCGTATAAAAACCTGTTCTTGAAAGTTGTTAATTAAGAGCTCGACGAGTCACGATACAGAAAGTTACACAAAGCAAACTTTAAGGGTGTGCGTGGTACCAATGTCATGAAAACCCTAAACCCTAGAATAGGGAGATACACAAAGCATCCTTTCTAAAGGGTGTACTTGGTACTATTGTCATGTATGTTGTCAGAGCAGTTTGTAAATCGGTTAAAAATCGGGCACATCGCGACAAAAGAAACAATCATCAAATTGTCAGACTAGTAAAAGACTTGTCCATGAAATGCATAATATCGCGTTGCTAAAATAATTTTCCCTTAATGAACTTAAGATCGCCCTCTTCGCCAAAAAGCGATGCGGTAGAAATATACATACATACAAACAATACATTCGTATAAACACATACATATATGCATAAAAAGTTAAAAAAGTGAATATGTACTACAATAGATACACGAATACATACACACATATACATACACCGCAAATACACACACACCCACACCCACACACACACACACACATATATATATATATATAAATATATACATATATATATAGAAATATATACATAT
>NW_014040283.1:2500-12492 GCF_001186125.1 Sphaeroforma arctica JP610 | reverse complement strand
TATATATATATATATATATACTATATATATATATATATACTATACTATATATATATATATATATATATATATATATACATACTATATATATATATATATATATATATATATATATATATATTTATTTATACAATATCGTACCTGTTGGCGTGAGTTTCGGCTCAAATAACAGAAGATCATTTTTCTCCGCGTGCGTTAGTCCAAGATCAACAAACGAGTACATGTTTTCACCAACAACCCAGTGGCGTCGTTGTGTAGTGTTTATCGTATTCACATCAACATACGCTTCACCGAATAAATTCGCGCGCGGCCCAGAGTATATTGCCTTACTGTTCGAACCTCTCCCATCAAAATGTAATTCGAAGTAGTAGAACAGAAATATAAACGTTATCATAATACCCGCAAAACCATTCGTTTTGCGACGTTTGGTAGGGTTGGTGACGAACATGATTAAACACAAATCATATGCCTCAGACACCTCAGGCATGCGAATTGAGTATGTTCGCGTTCAATTACTTTTCGAATCTGCTCCCCATTTGACCATATCGCAGAGCTACTATCTCCGACTGCAATCAAGCGGGAGCTGGGCGATAAGAAGGCTACCTCTCTGTAGTTGCATGCTTGTTTTGATGAATAACTGGTATTTATTGTATATTTCGTTCTTCAAGCTAATATTCTAGGTAGGTGTTTTTAGGTCTCTTTGTGTACACATCTTTACTACTCAATGATAAGTGGCTTTACACGTGAAATCGTCACCACGGCAACCTAGCGAAAACTGTCTAGATGTACCTTTCCTATTGGTCGTTGTCTTTTGGCGGCAAAAATCCAAGCTAAACCCTATGTTTTTGTTTCACTCCTCGCGTTCCAACTGGTGACGATATAGATTTCTATCAGGGTTCAAACTGACGCTCAACTCGTATCTGGCATGTGATAGATAGACTTCGCTCTCAGTTTGTAAAGTGGACCCGTAGACAGACTAGAAGAAAAGTACAGCAGCTTCTCAATCTTCTCTATATGGATGTGTACACAAAGTATCAACATCTGAAAATAGTCAACGCGAAAGAATATCTCATTTCCAGTTCAGATCGTCACAGATTGTCAAGTGGCTGAGTCTACTACACAGATAGGTGGGTAAATAATCGAATTGAAGTTAGGAGGCAGTAATGGAAAAGTATACCAATATCTATTTCAATATCAGCTTACACCATCAACAGCAATCAACTGTAATTATTGCTATTCATGCGGTAGCTAAATCTCTGTTTTTATTGTTCCACTACGCGAGAATTTAATAGCACCATAAGTTTACAAAACGAAGATATTAATACTCTATATATATCTTAACAGTTCAGTGAGAGACTCAAGTATGCTTATATGTTTGGCTGCACTGCTCGACTGATCACTGATAGACACAGAAACATTGCTAACACTGAAGGTAATTTCGCTCTGGGCAGTAGTGCATGAGAGCGATACAACAGCATGACTTGCTAATATACGGGCTAGAAAAATAGTCCTCAGTGAGCCACAATGGGCACACTGCAAAATGTTGGATCCTTTGGGGCTAGAAAACAGTCTGATACCAGTATACACTACAGAAGGCACTGAAACTGAAAACATTGACCAATATTCGACGTAAACACATGATGTAAATAAGGAATGTGAGGGCCATTCAGTAAAAGTCGAAATGCAGAATTAATTCGTTGTTTCTGAGGTGCGATGAGTGAGGGAATTCAATGCAGTAAGCTCAAGGGTGACAGCTTGTTCGTATATAAGAAGTACACAACCGGCACGTGGCCGTCTGAGCCGCTGCTCGCGCAGCGTGCAATTTTTTTCCAGATCTTTTCACAGTAGCTGTTGCTACTCTGGTGACTGTCTATTTAATTTGATACTAAAACACGTGGAAAAAAAATAGTATAGCTGAATCTGATACAACCAATGAAGTATTTTGACGAATTTGCTATGTCTATTTTTTTTAATATTTATGAGAGCTGTCTGATGACATCCAATTCTCTGACGGCCCAGGCGACGCTCAAGTGGTTCCCTTTCGCCTCTACGGATTGGTTCCATAGACCCAAACGTTGGTGTTGCGTCTCCGACTCGGACCACTGCTTTCGCAGCTCTGAGGTTATTGTAAAGGCCTGCGTGTAGTCTGATTACCGTGGTGATAGAATAAACCATCAGTATCGAGTGGATACGGCATAAAACAATGGATAGATAGTGTTTCAGCAAGACTTCACACTTCAAAGGCTATACATACGTCAGTCAATGTACTGTATCTATTGTCGTGGCTGGCTAGTTTTGTTGGATGAAGCAGTGGTATATTCACCTCCCAGCGTATAAAAGTCGGACCAACCTCTAGTGTATATAAACTAGGCTAACTTTTAGCTTATTTTCAACCTTACACAGATTCGCCCGAAAGCGTAGCGCAGAAAAATTTATATCTTGCTTAAAATTCAGCAGGTATTTGTGTGCAGATCGAAAAAGTAGTGTAGGATGCATGTATTAAACATTTATAACGCATTTTAAATAGTAGTGTAGAACGCATATTAAATTGGTGGTGAGTGCATATTGAGCAAAGAAGTGAATCATTTCACGTAAGAGTAGTTTATTCGCGTATCATTGCGATATACTTTTAGCGGCTACAACAGTGCGAGAGCACCTTTACCATTCTACCAGTCAACGACATCATGTTGTATTTGCCTAAACACAGGCAGGTCATGAGTTATCTAAATGTTCCTTTGCGTACCATTGGCACAACAACAGTACGCATGTATATATTGGTCTGATTGTATTATTGCAATGTTGTTCATTTTACATAAACGCACACGTACACAAAAAACAAAACAACCCCCCCCCCCCCCGCCGCCCCTCATAATTGTGCTTCTATATCGTCATATCATATGACTACTCGGATAGATTTTGAAACGACAAATTGTACTTTTGTGCATGTACCATGCAGTCACACAGGTAGACGATAGAACAAGACTATGTATAAACGTTTAAGGCTGTGAATCTCTCAAGTCTGTTCCCATTCATATTCTACTACATATACCCAACGAAATGCGTGTGAGTTCAGTGCACACAGGCTTATATTTGAGTATAACCTATAAACTATTGAACTATATTATACAACAAAATAATAAGAACTCTGGCTAGCTCACCTTTGGCATACACATTCGAAGGCGTTAGAAGTGAGTTTTCGTCGCGAGTGTCATTTGAATCGCTGCCATCGTTTTCACTCCAGTCACTGTCGCTCAGATCCAGCACATCTTCTTCATTGCCTCGCCAACATGCACGCTCCGAGTCAAAGATCATTCCTTTTACCTCCTACACACAAGCATGTTGATTTCTTGGTATGCACGTTTTTCTCAAGGGGTTATATCGTTCCATTCATGGCTTGCACGCGGAACAAATGCATACACATTTACCGAAAATAACTATTTCTAGCACCACCTACATACTTGGGTATCAGTTTGACGCACAAACGTATACTCTGGAGAGATCAACTATATAACGTGATGAAGCTTACATTCTACAACAATCCGATGAGCTATTCAGACCGAGACACGAACCATAAAACGGGGTGCAAAGTGCTTACACAGCAAACACACCGACCTTTGCTGACAAGCAAGAGTTAGTATAATATTATACGAATATATAAAACATTATTAGAAGGCACAGGAAGCGTAGGAGACCGTGTACACGAAGAAGGAAGTTCGATGCATGTTTAATACTATTCTGCAGAGACATTAAACGTTTGTTTGTTGTAGTTGCCGTCATCTGATGATGATTAAATACATGCGATGCAAGAACCTTTCTCACTAAGGCAGAAACATATTACTCTCGGAATCGTCAGGGGAAACAAACGAAGGGTAAAAGTAATCACACTTGCATCCTAAGGCTACCTACACAGTATGATAACACTGACATAATCTTACTGTAAAACAGCCTAATAGCGCCAAATTGAATGGGACGTACCACTTGTCGTATTCCGCACTAATTTACGTAGGCATACGTACGAATAGCAATGTAAAATTGGTCACACTACACATAGGTATCAGAGTGTTCATCACAGTCAAATCCCAGTACCGATGTAAAGTAATCAACTGAGAATGTCCGCTTATGCTCACAGTGTACAAAATCAGATGGTTAGGTATACAGCACAGTACCGTTCTCAGACGAGGTTACTCAAATGAATCCCTAAACCAGCAACCAACCTTAGATAGCGCGCCAGTCTTTCCCAGAGACGTAATCAGCGCCGGTACAGTCCGGGTAGGTCGAGCGGACAGTCTGGTGTCGTCAAAGTCTAACAGAGCCTCTTCGTTACCTTCCCAGCTTTGCGTGGTGGGGTTGTAGACCATTGAGCCAACCACTGCACATGTATGTTACAAAGTGGACAAGTACTGAGCGATAGTGAATGACCGGTGCATTGCTTGTGGGGAAACTTGTGTTGTGTAGGGTTGCGCTTAAAGTATGCGTGGCGTTGCGGCATCTTCGCTAGCTTGGAGATGCACGCGATGTGTCAGCTCTCATGCTGACTAAAATATAACTTAGATACTGAGGGGCTAGGTTTTCTATTACACATTCAGTGGTTGATCAGGTTCGGCAGATAGTAGTCAGCGAGAATCTATAAAACTTAAAAAAAATAAACACAACTCGCAGAGCAGAACTTACCTTGCCTACCAATGGGAGCCATGGTTGACTGTATCAGCATGGGCTCCGTACGCATGCCCTCACCCAATTGGGACGGGCGGGCTATGCGTAAGCACGGGTTCAGACGGTGGTCCAACGGCACTTTGGGCTGGTACATGTCGTGTAGCTGGCTATCCAGCTGAGTACCGAACATCCGCGACGCGCTGGGCGAATGCGCGACAGAGACAACGTCCCTGGTACCCACGGCATCGAAGGACGCCGAGCCGAGCCTCCTGTCGGTCAGTGTGCAATCGAACGATCCTGACGTACTCCTAATGCCAATGCCAGCCATTGCACGCCCAGCGGAGGATCCCAACATAGACCCGCTGTCATTGACATCACTCTCAGTGTCCGTGTCGAAATCAAAGCCATCGGACACATCCGTACAGCTGTCAAAGTTCGCGGGCTCTCGCGCGTCGGGCTGTGGCAAGCGTAGCCTCAGCTTCTCGCCTTTAGAGGGCAGACGTAGGCCACTGAGTTCCGGCGAGGTGATGTTCTCGGTAGTACCCCCGCTGGTGCAGGCCTGGTCGAGGTTGTCTGAGTGTGCGTGCCCTTCACCAGGGACAGCGCTTGTTTGAGATTGCGATTGTGACATGGTGTATGACATAATCGAGCTGGTGGTTGTGTAGTTATCATTCTCCCACTCGCCAGACAGACGATTCAGCGCGTCGTGCGAGGGCGGGCTGCTTCGTCCCTGCACCACACGCAGGCGCGAGTTGGGGCCAACTCCCATTTGCTTACTGGGATCATTCGCGCGGGCTTGCACCGCAAGCATATTCATAGTCAGACCGCCCGTGGGCAGTTCCACATCCTCCCAGCGCGACGCCAGACGCACCTGTTGAGGCCATTCGAGTCCCTGTTCATAGTCGGAATCCGAGGCTTCCTCCGCGGGTGTCTCCAATGGTGACGGCTGTAGTTCCGCCTGTTGCTGATCACCAGTCGTCGGGGATGCACTGATGAGAGGTCGGCTTCGGCTTCTGGCTGTGTCTGTATCACCTGACGCGTGTGATTGGAGGGCGGTTGCGAATAAGCCGGAAGTGCTTGTGGGGATGATGTGCTGTGGATGAATTGAACTATCGTTCTTCCTCTCCCATGACTCGCCCTCTCCGTATCCATTGCCCTGGTTCAGACACCCGCTTTCCTCTCGATCGAAGCGGGGGTTACCATTCCGAGCATCTGTGCCTTCGGCGCCTTCTGCCGTTATACAACCTGAGAACTGTATCCTTCTAGTATATCCTACGACAACCGAAGCATCGATGCGATCACATCCGTGGCCGGTTGCCCCAAAATTCCCGAGATCCAATCCCGCACTTTCGTCGATGGAACCTTCACTCACCGCCAGCGACGCCCAACGTCTCAGCCGGTCGTTTTGAAGCTGTTTGTCCGATACCGCAACTGGGGTGGGGAAGAGCTGTGGCATCTCATGCCCGGGAGAGTCATTTGGGTTGTTTGATGAGGTGGGACTCTTGTTGTCTATAGAGGATATATGCGTATCAGCTAGAGAACTTGTGGCGCCGAGTGCATGTGTTAAGCTAGTTCGGGATGTTTCATTGGTGGCAGAGGCCCTGCCGTTCAGCTCTGGCGATATTACGCGGGCACAGCTCAATGGTACTGTGACACCCAATCGATTGGCTATGTCGTTGTTGTTCACTGCACAACTGGTTGTACTAGCGACATTTTGTGGCGACCGAAACCAGTTTGAATCTGTGGCTGTGACCGATGCGAAGTCAGATGCGCTGATAAAGCCCATGTTCGACCTCTTCTGAGATGCGGATGGAGTATTTGGATGAGAGTGTAAGGGTGGGATGGAGGTATGTTTCGGGCTGTTGGGAAGACTGACAGGGTGGCTGGTGAGAGATTGCAAGTGTAGCGTCGCATTGTGGAAGTGTGGAGTGGGAGTGCTCTCCTGTCTGAGTATACTGGACCTGTGACTGGCGGGACTATTTGCCGCGCTTCCGGTTGTCTGCATGTAATCTTCTGCGCTTATAAACCCCCGCTTGCCCTGTATAGGCATCAAGGGCTCTGATCGCGTACCTACCGACGTTGTAGGTTGGGATAGACTTGCGTTCGTTTTCAATTTAAAGGCAAGGCTAGAGTTCGCTTTTGTTTCTCCGCTACTGAAGCCATGAGCAAGGATTGGTTTACTGATAGCCTCGTCGCCTTCACTGTCTGATCCCCAGTCCAGATCCTCGGTAACGTTTAAGGGGTGACTATGAGGCACAAGACCTTGGTTGAAATCCAGTTGAGGTGTATCGGAGTCCCTTCCTCGAGTTCGTGACAGACCATACACTTCGTCTGGGCATCCCAATCCCTCACTAAAGCTCGCCGCTACACGCCCTGTCAAATTGGTTTGTGCCAAGTCTTTAACTAAATCGACATGCCTATAAATCGACGTGACTGGCACTGTCGCACTGTTCAGTGGTTGCTTATGGGTTTGGGGTGCAGCTAAGTTCTCCGAAGAGGGTAATATATGCGAGTGTGTAGTCTGTCCCGGCAACGGATTAAATAGTGGCACGTTGTATGTCGACGCCCTCTGTTCCGGACTGTCAGTATTATATAAGCTTTTAGCGTACGTGTGATGTATCGGGGTTGGTGTGGACCGTTCCATTCTAGACGGCATTGCCAGACAAGTTTGTTGGTATCTCACGGCTGTTGTTGAGGGTGTTTCAAGCGGATGCGGTATAGGTGGTTGCATCATAATTTGCGTGTATGCTTGTTCCGTATTTAATGTGGTAGCACCGTGTGAGATTCCCTGATATGAACCGGTTGAGATATAGGACTGAGCTATATCACATCCTGGCCGTTCGTCCATGTTTATGACAGTTGTGCCGTGTGCCCCTTGGCCGTGGTAATTACTGTAAATCATACTGGTGGGTGTTTGGTACATGCGCGACGGTACAGACGAGTCTCTGGCCCATACACCGGCCGTCCCCAAATCCGGGGTTCCATCGTACCTACAGAGCGAATATGTGCCCGTTAGATGACTTTAGATGTGCATAATACAGAGATGCCTGTAAACTAAACAACCACGTTTGGCTTAGGCATTCTTTAGTATCGCAAACTTCCACACAACTAGTTGAAGCAATTATTTAGTAAACAAAACAAAAAAGAGATGCTAGAATATTCAGATGGGAGTGTCGACTTCGATGCATGTAGTGCACTGCTGATTATAATGCAAGACTGAATGTATCGAACGATGCAATGTTCTATATCTATAGATACAAAGCGAACATAGATGTAGAGAGTAGAAGTTAATGAAGCCTTCGCACGCATAAAATCAGGATGCATCCAGCGTCAAATAGAAAAAAGTCTATTTAGTATACAAGTTTCATGCCTAATGAGATGGGATTGCACAATTTTACCGGAGTGCATGACTATACGCCAAGTGTATGCCAACTTTTTGAAGTTGAAAAATGCACGGCTAAAGCTCCCGAGCGTGCACAAAGCTTCTATACTGGTACTCCGACCGCTCGGGTTCGTTTTTAAGACCATTAGGCATGATAACCCCTGACTAAAACTCGCACATGCAATTGAGAATCGTGCTTCAATGCAGAATACAACACTTCTATCTCGATGGAGGTACACTGGCTACACTGACATCTCCTACTGTCACACTGGTTTGTGATATGGGATTGCACAAATTGATCAAATTAATCACATATCGGCATTGTTCTCCGGCGGGGCTTCTACTTTAAAAAACAAAACAAAACAAAAATCTCGTACTATAAAGTACCATAATAGTCTCCGATGTCGACATTTCTCACATGGCATTGCATCATTGACTCTTACATGTCAAGGAATTGCCGACATGAAAAGTGGAGTTCGGAATAAAAGTACAATCTTGTTGTGTATGTGGTACACTTAAACAATATATACGAAACTTTAGTCGCTTGGCCGTATATCTTCATTATGGATTGGATACAGCTGCACACCAGACGAATAGTAATGACCCAACAAAGTGCAGATATATATCTCGTTCATACCCGACATGAACACTTTGAGTGCCAGTGTGTAGCTCTCAATCAGGCTCAAACGAGCCCATCAAATTCAAATATACAAAAATATGCATTTTTTCATGATTTCATACCAAGTCGCAAACACTGAACTTTGCCAGCCGGCAACCAAGTAGTCGGGAAGTATCGAGCTGTCAGTCAGGGAACTCCTTATGCGTATTCGGCGTGCGAAATCTGAGCATACCTTCGTTCTAAATAAGACGATAGAGACAAATACTGTAGGAATCACAAAGCTGAGTAGCCACAATATGCCTGTTAAGTATAAAAGTGTAAATATGCCTAAGTATATTGCTAATCTTGTCCATTGTGCGTTTGTGCGTTTGATGATTGGAGAGAGCACTCTGTGCATTCGGCGCAGTACCGTCATCGTGAACTATGTATGGGATCCAGAGACAGATAACGTGTATTGTATGCTATAACTTCCATACATGGTATGCTTAGTAAATAACTAAATAGTTTTATATTGATGGTTCACGCACGTCGCACGAGCCGGTAGAGTTTGTATTATATGTAGTAGTAAATAGTATTAACTTTAATATACGGAATAGGATTACAAACCGAACGCTAAATACTTCCTTATCTTTTCATCGACACCACCCAGATTAGTTTGAAATAACAACATATGTCGCAAAAGGTCCAGAATTGTTATCCGATATGTAGAAGGTTATATGTAGTACTCATTAATTTGCGACATTTTATATATTCTCTCAATTTATGAATTTCTTGTTGCAAATTCGCATCTCTATTTTAATTTTTGTGGCCTCTCCCTGGTCCCCCTCCGGGCCCACCCCTGTTAGGTTGTGAGGCGGTGTGTGGTTCAGAATCAGTTGTTAGCTTTGCATGCCTCTCTATCTCTCGTGTTGATGTATATAAAGTATGTACAACTTTTTAATTAATATGTTAACACACAAGACAATATATATATTTTATAAGTGGTTATATAACAACATATATATATTATACGAAGAGAAGGCTATATTGCACACTCTACTAACAAGGGGGTTGTCAATGGGGCGATGACCTACAAATGTATTTAAGGGGGAGTTATTTTGGTCGGTAGCAAATGGTGCCACAACATTGTCATACCTAACTCTTTATCCTTGTATGATTTAGCATGCTGTCAACTGTCGCCATTTGTGAAATAGTATACTATCAACTGTCGCATAAATCCATCTTCACTCTATTTGCGAGGGCGGTCAAATCAGTCTATATTCTGTTAAATTTTCACCGGGACTGATATTTACTTCGTTGTGAATCCGCAGTAGCAGGATTCTACTTGTAGTTTCCTAT
>NW_014040284.1:95544-96988 GCF_001186125.1 Sphaeroforma arctica JP610 | reverse complement strand
GTTAGACAGACATAGACGATATATATATATATATATATATATATATATATATAGATATCTGTTCAGTGATTATTGTATCTGTGGTAGTGCAAAGTAGAGTGCCGAAGTACCATTGAAACGATCATAAGCACATGTACGCAGACATGCAGCAGTCCGAAAAAATTCTCTATTCTTCCTACAAACTCACCCACCGAATCAAAAACACATCTCACACACCTCTCTTGCATTTTTTTACGTAGGGTTGTATAGTTTCTACAAGCTCTTCTATGGCAGCTTTAGTTCCTCCATTGGCCCCACTGTCTACAAACTTCTTCATCATGCCCACACTCTTGATGTAGTCCACGTATCCACTGGTGGCCATGCGGCTCGTGTTGTCGTCCACTTTGGTGAGCGTGTACCGGAGCTGTATGGGTTTAAGAGTAGCGGTAGAGATGAAAAAAAAAGAACAAACTGTGTACAGGTGAGGGAAACAGGACACGATGTGCACAGACGAGAAAAACAGGTCATTTTGTGTACAGATGAGAAAAACAGGATACGATGCGCACAGATGAGAAAAACAAGTCACTATTAGGATGAGAATAAACAGGCCACATGTGTCCCGAATAGAAAGACAGGTAAATATGTGTGCAGATGAGAAAAACAGGTCACTGTGTGTACAGATGGGAAGAACAGGTCAATATGTGTACAGATGAGAAAACGGGTCTCTCTGTGCACAAATGAGAAAAACGGAACACCATGCGACGCGTAAATCGTGGTAGATGAATAATTTATGTCCGGCCCGGCTGAACTGTTGGGGTTGAAATCTGCCGCTACTATTTAGGCGATGTTGTGTGGGTAATAAAACTGTCGGTGGAACCAGAGAGACGATGTCGAATACAAACCTGAAGCATAAAAACACCCGGATACAGGTATAGTAACAACGTGTGCAAGATAGCCCCACTTTGTGCTTAACGGTTAACTAATTACTACCCTGGTGATGAACACATATATTCATCATTACTTAAAACGTAAACACCCTATTGCGATAATTTTAACACCTTTTTTCGAATCTGAATATATACACATACATGCACACTTGTTCGTCAAGAACATACCTTATATTTGAACTTGTCACCCATTGGTACTTCTGGGGTTGACACTTCGCAGTCCACTAGAATCACACCATTGGCTGGGCGTGTGCGCGTATACGTCTCGGTCACGCGATTAGCCTTGACCAGCGAGGAGGCAGGCATGATGTACTCATTGGTCTTCTTCTCAATATTAGAGCCCTGTGACCACAAGGGAACACGGGCAGAATAATTTAGTACGAGGGCCGCTACGCCCAATTAAGAGACCTGCTTTAGAACGCTGTGCGAAATTCCCTGAGAAGTATTATTTGTCGCTGAGCAGTGTCTTGCACTATGCTCATACTATATATATATATATATATATATATATATATATA
>NW_014040284.1:88679-94569 GCF_001186125.1 Sphaeroforma arctica JP610 | reverse complement strand
ACAACTACTAATACCTATATATATATATATATATATATATATAATATATATATATATATATATATATATTATATTATATATATATATTATATATATATATATATATATATATATATATATATATATATATATATATATATATATATATATATATATATATATATATGTGTGTGTGTGTATATATATATATAAGTATATATTATATATATATATATAAGCTATATGATTGTCGTTTTACATGAATTCGATTATCCCGATTTTAGGCGAATGACGTAGTTATATTCTCTGGATTTGAGAAGCTGGAACAATACATTTTGTATCGTATAAAAGATTGAATTAAAAGTGATATCCAGATTTGGGGAACAATCTAATACATATTTGCGGATTTACACAATGGTTCGGCGAGTCATGGAAGTATTGCTTACATGGAGTATCTATCTAGTGAGGTCTAATTGTTATTGATTACACACACAAGCCACTTTAATCCATAATATATCAGTTCCATTACGTAAGCTTTGAAGGTACTAATCACTACGATCCGTGTGTGGTGAAATTTCTTGGGATTTACTCAATTCCATCCCAATGCAAACCAAAACACAGAAGAACTGACTGGTTATAATTTCTACTAGAATATGATATGAAATTGAAAAGCCAAACTATGTGCATTTGTGACACGATGGTGTGACGGATTATATGTACTCCATTGCACAGCAACTAGAGATACTTACTTCCTCGATGGGTGCCCAGGGGCTGTGGGTGACTTCCGTGTAGTTGCGCTGTGTTTGCAGAGCAGCTGTTTCAAAGAAATGAGCTACGGATGTCAGATATACTGCGATTCTCAATGTATCTATAGAAGTTCTACGATAAAATGAGCCAACCAGTCTGCACCACATCTGATTTGGTACACAGAGCAATGCAACCAAATCCGGCCTGCCGTACGCAACACAACTAGTGTGCCGTTCAATGGAACAAAAGTACGATAGACAAGCCTATATGTGTTTTGCCATATGTTCTACGGACTTGTACAGAAAGAACAGTAGCTTGACGAAAATGGTTAAGTATAAATCCCAATAATACTTTCACAGCTATAACTCAGACTCTAAAGTATACAATTATGGCTCAGTCCCATCCCTCGGTAAACACCTACCAACAAGCGCCGAATCGTGATCGAAGATCAATCGGTTGAGTTTGGTGAGACTGCAGGGGAAGTCTTGGACTACGTGTATGTTATCGTATGGCTCGGGCAGATCGATCTCAGCTGGCGCTTCCAATCCAGCCGCATCTCCCTTTAATGAGATTTTGTGAGCGAGTGCAGGTCAGCAACGAAACTTACAGTCAAAATAATGCCAACTGAAAGAGCCTACACTGAATATAGAGGAGCCCAATTCTTCAAATATTCGCAATTACAGTACCTCTTTATGCTATGCGGAACACCTTTTCAGGATGCAACAGCAGGACGCTATATGCGGATGCAGTGTAAATAGTATGTCTAGTCATGTACACTAATTTTATACTTTTTTACTATCACTGCACATAGATGTGCATCAAACTTTGTGTTTGAAATCACGTGGAGAAAGCAGTCAGTTCGAATAAATTTCTTTTAGGGGTTAAGGGTTTAAGATTTTATTAAAACCCTAAATTCGTGGCGATAGTAACGATCAATCATTCCCGTTCAATTAATGTTGCCTTGTGCACAAAAAATGTACCTAACAAGACTCCTCGTAAATTAACACCTGAACCTCTTGTCGAACCACGGATCATCCATTCATTTTCAACTCATTTAGAACAATATACTGATACGGGCAGGTATTATAAACTATATTCTAGAACCCAGAAACAGAAACATGTATAAAAGCGTCAACAAATACCCGCAAGGCTAAGGTACAAGCGTATACACGCTCCTTTTCGCATCGCTAATTGTACACTACAGTGTTTTGTACCTCATCCTCGCCGCAGAGGTTCGGTCCTGAATCGTCGTCCATAGGTGCAGGAATCAGGCATAACACAACACAGATCCAGCCTTCTTTGTAGCCCTTGGTTTTCAATCTCATGGGCAAGGTACCAGGCTTGGTTAGCTTGAGCCAAAGCTTGACGGGTGTTTTTGAGTCTGGTCGGACCATTCTTAGGGATGCCGCATCGATGGTGTTGTTCTAAAAGTGTTGCATCGATTTTGTGTGAGATGTTGTATTGATACTGTTGAGCTTTTAACCGAACGACTTTTGCTTGCTTCGAAGTTGGTATGAAGTTCAAGGCTTCTTGGGATATGTATTTATAATTAGTCATTAAACTGTGCACGGATTAAGTATGTCCATCTAGTCATGAGAGAGCACGATATAGATGAGATTACTCCCAAGTTGCGATATACTGAATGCCTCAACCACGATGATTAATAACAATACAGAAGAAACATCACAAAGTGCCTATGAACAACTACATAATACTGAACCAAGGTTATCAACAACCAAACAATTTCCATGTCACAAGTGCGTTGAGATATGACTTAGTTGATATGGCGTGTTGCCATTTATGAGACAACAGCACAGGCGCTAGATGTTCAGCAACACTATAGACTTGGCTTTGGCTAACTCTTCAAAAAAGATTATCTAGCCCGCACAATCATCGAGAGATGCCAGCTATTGTGTACACTATGTATTATATCTGCATATGTATATATTCTAATCAGGATTTCTATGGCCCGTTTTCGGGTAGGTTAAACTCTGTGTCCGTAAAAGGACGCACGCCTGATCCTACTACTGCATGAAACACATGAAAGCAAGTATGTAGGTGTACAAGCTACATACCCTCATACAACACGAATGATATACACATGCGTGCTCGACAAAACAAACAAATATCACATACACCAACCCAAGACTAGCATCTATTTATACCTTCTCGTGTGCAACGATTGCCGGTCCTCTAGCAATCTGATCTATTTCACTGTCTTCTGGGACTGCATCTACCTTGGGCACGAATCTGACCGGGAAACTGATCTGTCCGATTTTATGGTCCACCACAACTCCCGCGGCGGCTGGGTGTGGCATTTTGTGGATTTTTAACGGTGTTTCGATCACCAGTGGGGGTAGTGATTAACTGGTAAGACCCTCTGAAACACGTAGTCACCGTCAAAAATAAACCCAAAATAGCAGTAGAATTCTTTCTAGGCTTTCGCTAGCATGTGGTCACTGAGCATGTCACGGGCATCTTGTGCATTCAGACGTGTGGCCAAAGTCTTGAGCTACACGGGTGTGATATAGATGGCTCAGAATACAACAATACTCGGTAGTGGCAACTTACATGTTGTGACGTACACCTTGAATGTCATATTGTCATTGATATCTCGGACATGATCAAACTCAACGGTTTCGTTCCATTTGGGCACTGTGCTGCTACCGCTGCCGTGACTGGAGCTTTCGCCGACGTGTTTGGTCTTGATTTTCTTCTCATAGTTCTTGCCATCCAAATTACTTGATACGGACACTGACACGCGCGGCTTGTGTCCGGAAGGCCAGGCAGGTAGATCCTGTAGTCGCGACGGAGACAGAGTGTTAGTCACGAGTGAATCAAAGGTGTGCATTCGAAAAGCAAAGCCTGTGTACCCACACCACAGGGGATGCACTAGCTTCTACATGCGTGTATAAACTCGGTGCAGAACTTTGCATTTATCACCACACATTCACAACCATAAACAGAGTGTAAGTTATCGGCCGAGCGAATATACCTTAGCCTCAAGGATTGTGGCTCGAACCTTGTACCCATCCGCGACTGCCCAAATGGGTGTGAACTCGGGCATATCTTCGTTCTGTTTAGTGTCGGTCATAGTCATCGCAAGCGACGCCGCGGTAGACGGGGCGATCAAGTTGACAGCGCGCGTGGGTGTATGAGAGAGTCTGTGGTTTTATTGAGGGGGTAGGAGATAAAGTTATAGGGTACAAGGGTTTGGGATTTTAGGGTTTCAGGGTTGTATGTTGTCGGGAAGAAGTTGGGGGGAGATTATGGATATTTAGGCAGTAGTGAGCGTGACACTAAAAGACTGCGCTGGACCCTGAAAGCCTGAACCGCTTGAAACTTGAGACTCACGATTATCTGCGAAGCCTGTGTATCTACTCACCGACCGTCCACAGAACTCAATTGCATGCGTTTTTGAACAACTGAGATTAACGCCAGATTCTGCTACTTCGGTATGTATGGGTACATTTAGTAGTCGCAGATGGCAACTGGGAGATATATACTTCTGGTCTTAACTGTATTTGGTCATGGGCAAAAAAAGAGGCGCTTACTCATGAGTAGTCCTAAGTGATACTATACATATCTGGTATACCCTTTCACTCTTTCCCCCCACAATATATGAACACAGACTACCGATACCATCGATCTAGAGAGTCTCGCATACTTACCTGGCTCCTGCGTTTGACCCTCGTCTCGCGCATTTCCTCTTGCTATCAATGCTCTCCACCAGATTTGAAGGGGCGATGCTGGTAGTTGGCGTCAGAGTGTGTCGGGGCATTGTCAGTTTAACATGTTCGGCACTCATAATAGATGCACTTGAATGATAAATGGCGTAGATATATGTGCACATATCAACGTCAAAATATCTATCACTGTATATACAGTAGCACATAAGAATGGCCTTGATATACAAGTGCTGTCACAGACAATTGGAGGAGAACGCACAGCTGCATCGAAACACTCTCTCAGAGACATCCCTAGCCAGGGATAACAAACCTGGCATTTTATTGTTTATGCAGATGCCGTTTCTTTATCAGGATGGTCTTCAATTGTCCTCACGCTTTTAATACAAAGAAACAGCTCACCAACAGCTTTTCGTATACACACAGCTGGGCCTCAAGTTCGGACAAATCACCAACGGCCTAAACACATTATATATGCATCGCATTATTAGCATCGGCTAGCCACACGCAGCAACCACATTTACCCAAACCATTACATACTGCACGGCTTTCATGCAAACATTTTCTACCCCCTGATCAGATGTACGCATGCTTACCTAGGATTTACCCTAGACTCCTTATTAACAGTTGACGACACGCTGCCGGTGTTAGACGTTGTATGCTGCAAATCGCCTGCCGGGACAAAGTCTTCGAGCGAGCTAGAATCGATCACCACGCTACTAGCAGAATCTTTTCGGTTTCTGTTTGGATATGTGCGATCATTTATATGTGATTATAAGTTCTGATATCTCGACGTATCAGATGTTCCAGAGCAAACTAACACTGAACACCACACTATCAGTAGCTTACTATCAGTTCTTGCTGAGATGTGCGTTGGTAAATGCGTTGGGAACAGCAATGTTGAAGCAGGTGTACAGCTTTTGGCCGTTGTCGGAAAACTTAATTTCAATTTGGACTACACGAACAATTTATTGGCATCAGGTATATCAACAGCCTTTAAACACGTTTACGCACAAGTGCAGTGCTAACAAATAATAATATAAACTCTATGTCTCTCGCTCCATCTGACTACTTGAAAAGAAAGACTTACTTATCGAAATTGACGCTGATCCTCTTCATGGCGTTCTTGATATTCTTGTTCCTCTTGCGAGTAAAGTTCGGGCTCTTGCTGCTTAGAGAATCTGATACAGCAGGAATATTGTGATATTAGGTATGCGTTTGTATCCATGAATTAACCAGTAAATGATCAATCATCTTTGTCAGGAAGTACTTGCGGCGATTGTGATTGATTTCAGCCATATGAGATTATCACTGGCAACCAAGAGTTTATACTCTGGAAATACCCTCAGCCTTCTCATTCAGCCTTCTTATCAGCTCTATCTATCTATGTATATATTCATATATGTATATATGAATATATGAATATATGATATGTATGTATATATGAATATATGATAAAAGGAATACAGGCATTTAAA
>NW_014040284.1:85048-87978 GCF_001186125.1 Sphaeroforma arctica JP610 | reverse complement strand
TAAAGAATACAGCATTTTAATATATATATATATATATATGTATATATATATATATATATATATATAGCCACGTATACGCACAGACGGACAGGTTTCCCTCAGTTCGTTTTTTAATTTTCAGGGCGCACGAATCAAATACTGAAAATGTGTAAATTTTTTGACTGTGGCGATCCACGAAACAACTCGCCTTAGTATCTAAGTATTTATAATGATTCTAGTAATTCGTCCGAGTACAGCTTTTAAGTACATCCAAATCTGATACTCATATCGATGCAAGGATAATAATGTTAGAATAGCCGAGGACATAAGCGCTGACACATTATTTCTCGGTAGCCTGTATACGATCGGTACATAAGTAGAGTTCGGGTTATCATGAATAAGGTCCTTTATTTATTCTACATCACTCACGACTTACCCGTCCTTGAGTCCCGAACTTTCCTCGACAACGTGTCGTCGCTTGCACTACTCATGTAGTTGACCTCCATTGGCTTCACTGTAATGTCATTTTCTGCGTTAGACTGCGTACGATCCAGGGACTGTACTCTGTATGTCCGAATTAGGAATATTGCAGGCACATATGTCAACAACCATCTGCTGCTTCCAATGGTGAAATACACCTACATACATGTGATGACGCTAGCCACTACCACTGATCCGTTTTTCAATGCAGGAGAATCTGGAACATTACTAGGAAAAGCCAATACTGTTTGCTAAGATCAAACAATTAAACCGTATCAGAAAGCTGGGACTAAAACGAGTTGAAAGTAGGCAGTGCAATCTGCTCTGTATCATCACTATAGCATCATTTTCCACACCAAAAAGCCAGGTCACGTAAGGATGCATCTCACTGGTCATGCCAAGTAATATAAAATATCTCGCACTGGTCATCCCAGGTGATATAAAATCATCGCACTTTTATATAGGTAGTATAAAATACATCGGACTTTTATATAGGCAGTATAAAATACATCGGACTTTTATATAGGTAGTATAAAATACATCGCACTGGTCATGTCAGATAATATAGGAGCATCGCACTTTTATACAGGTATTATAAAAGACATCGCACTGGTCAGCCCAGGTCATATAAAATCATCACACATATAGGTAATATAAAATACATCGCACGGATCATGCCAGGTATAACAAAATCATCGCACTGGTCAGACCCGGTAGCCCGTATTGTATAGTAGCAATCGATAGTGTGTAATACCCGACCCCTTCTCACGCCAAAAACGAAGTTGTACCTAATTTTAAGTCAGTAACTATGTCACGATTACTGAAAGCTGACGAGCGAATTCAACCAACTCAACTATTTTTAAGGCTATGATATAACATACGATATGTAAAGTGTAGGATTTTGTATAGCACCTCAAATTACCTCTAGATATAATCCAAGTTGAACCCCAAATTTCACTTTCCAACACAATGTACTCCCGTTTATAGCCACAGATGCTACACCCAACAAACTCACAGATCACAACCCTGTGACTCAAAGGAGTATGATTGTACCCATCACTCGATCAACTGTGGAATGACTTACTCTATTTCTTCCTCCAGAACACCGCTAGCTATTCTTGATAGTCCAGGGGCTTCTAGCGGTCCCATGCACTCTGTTGTGCCTAGTCCATTGTGGAGATCGGCATCGCCCTTCTTTTTGTTATGTGACTGTCATGACGATGTGCACGTGCAAGATGTGAGACAAAGTGTTATATCCGCGGGGCACTTGGGTGATGCACATGGCCGAAGGTCGGCACTCAGAATGGAATCAATCCGAGTAAAATTATAGTAGGTAAAATTTGGCTCGTATACTTTCTTGTACAAATATCGTCACGGAAGAATGGCTTCGAGAGATGTTGGGTAGAAATATAAGTTCATTGCAATGCCCCCGTCTCTAGTGCTAATCTGCTGACATACACAACTGATCTGCAAGGAACGACAAAATATTAGAAGAGCCACCTGTGCATCATTAGGTATGTATTGCACCGGCCGGATAAACGTATTCCGACTATATATTTTGGGTTTCTGTTCGATATGTAGCTTTGATATGGTTTGCTGTATGGGGTCAAATGTCACTTTTTTAAAACACTGCCAGTCAAGCAAAAATTTGTGATATGGTTGCTGAATTTTGTTTGAATAAGTATCAGCCTAGGAATGTTTTCCTATTTTGATTTACGATCGTTTTAGTCACAACCAAAGGGGCATATTTTTTTTCTTCCACTTTTAGACCCATGGTACGAGATACGAGCTCTACAATACAGAAAGAGACGAAAGTCCCGGAATGCTTAAGTATGTTGCTATATATTCTGCTACGATTATTGGCAATAACCACAAAAAATAAACACACGATCACAAATGTTGATACTCTTCTCAGACTGTAGAACTAGAAAACAATTTGATGACACATAAATCTACCCTTCGTCGGAAGACGCCTGTGGCACGATGGAACGATCCGCCCCGTTCAGACTTGGGAGAGGTTTCGACCAAGCCTACAAACAATTAGATGTGGAAATAGGTCAGAAGAAGCAAATTGACACAGACCGGATCTCGTGCTCACGTTGTATTACATAAGCCAGATAGCTAGTGAGTATATATAAACAAAGGCGTTCACATACCTCCAGGCAAGGACATTATAAACAATGGAAATATAGATGCACAATCATTTTATACTGTTCATAAAATAAAATATGAATACAACTTACCATTGTATATATATATATATCTTTCATTCACAGAGCCAAATAGTATAAAATAAAACCACTAGGGTATTGTGTATACTAGACAAAACCACTTATGCCGATACCATATGTCTAGAAATCAGAATCACATCTATACAAATGAAGTATGAGGGTACACATTTAAAAACACCTAAATACGTAAACAAAATATATACATACAAATGTATATATATGTAAGTATATATACATATA
>NW_014040284.1:75604-82973 GCF_001186125.1 Sphaeroforma arctica JP610 | reverse complement strand
TATCTATAATCACCATATTATTGTTATTATTATTATTATTATTATACGTGTTAAGTACACTTATGAGATTAGATATGAATAGGTCATCTCAGTTTACCACATACTTCTAGCTATACACATATATGTCTGGAAAAGTGAGAGCACAAGTTGTGCTCATGCATGCAATGCAAGATTGTACCTTGTGTCTCAAGGACCTCAAGCTGCTTTGATGATTTCGTTCTCATTTTGGGAAAACGGGGGTTAGCTTGTCCTAAAGTACAATCTGAGAGTTTTGAACTGATATTGAAATTTGGTTGCGATCTAGAGGCTGAGCGGCCGATCAAATATCTCGCTTGCAGCGGACAATATTGTACGAGTTGGAAGCGATAGTGGTGTTGTGTAACACAATATATAGTTCTAGCTTTCTATAACCACATTCGAAGGCAAAAGCACTTATTATTATTTTCCTTTCTGTCACAGGCCCACAGCACACCTAACAGCACAGTGATAAGGCTGTCTCAAATGGAGCAATAGGCTTTGGCAGTAGTGATGAATCATCAGGCATCAGGATTCCTCTCACTCTTATCTTTCGATCAGCGGAATCCGAATATATGTACTATTTTTGCTCTGCCGGATTCTTTTGAGGGAGTGAGTCATCGATATTCCTCACGAGTGGCAAAAACTTTACAGAGGTATTTTCACTGGTCAACAGCCTTGATTGCGACATAATAAACGACACTTCCAATTTGTATGATATATCGACTAGCAGACAAAAACGTTAAATAAAGTGGTTTATCGCTAAACAGACGCGTCGGAATCTATGCGTTTATTAAAAAATAAAAATAAAGCATAATGCCTAACGGTATGAGTCTACGAGACCTGGGCTGGAAGCCTAGCACAGCACTGGCAGTTTGGCACCTCGCTGCCCGCCTGCTCGCCTATGGCGTCCCCGTCCTGTGGCATGCCCGGGCTCTTTTTTTCTTACAAAAAACATTTTTTGTTGTTTTTTTCTCATAGTCCTAAATTGTATTTACAGTTTTATTTTATTAGTATTTATTTAGGTTTTAAATTCTTGTTTTGGTTTCTTTATGGTTTTTGTTTTGTATATATATATATATATAAATGAATATGCATACGTCATAGCACTATAGATTGTGGAAACCCAATACCCAAAAACCCAACCCCGTAAACCCACAATCTGTATTTACTGTATCCATAAAAAAATAAAGATCATTTTCTAAAACGAAATATCATGTCGGCACTGTCATCAGTTCTATTATTTTCTATATTTCATAAATACCAAATATGTGAGTAGAATAAAATATGCAAAATACGCCTCTATTATGTAAATAAAGATGACTGCTCTGTCTGGACGTCTCTATACCGTATAAATAGTCGTATACTTGATGAAGCTCAAAAACATATTCTAACAAAGATAATGACTGTCGCAGTTAAACATAGATTGAGCGCTGCCGTTGCCGGCGGTCTAGCTGCCGATGTTGCTACCATGACAACTCACTGGTATGTACTAAAATCTTCAGTGTATCTGTGAAACTTGCAATGAGCGAGAGGCCACAAGCAAATATACTTGTTTATTAGGTGGTAGAAGTCGTCTACAGATTATTTTATGACAGTTGCTACCTATCTCGTCTACACATTCGCTCACATTTGCTCATTACGTTTTAGAAAGGTATAGAAAAGATGCACACTTAGGGATATGTGGATACACGACTTTTCGGCGTGACCTGACATATTTATCGCCTCTATATGTATATCTATGGCTTGGAGTATATAGGTATTGCAATATTTAATATCTATATATGTATGTTCATGGCTTGGAATCTACAGACATTGCGATATTTTGCTTATAAATGTACGCCCATAGCGTGGAATGGGCGGGCAGGTATTGCAATATTTATTGCCTATATATGTATGTCCATAGCTTGGAATGTACAGGTATTACAATGTACATTGCCTATATATGTATGTCCTTGGCTTGGAATTCACAGGTGTTGCAGTAATTATTGCCTATTTATGTATGTTCATGGCTTGGAATATACCGGTATTGCAAAGACCTTTGGATGTAGGATCGATACTAAGAGAACTTCTCTCTCTTGTTTGCGTTTATTTCGCTATGCCCTTGCGATACATCACAAAAAGTGGGTTTATATAAAACTCATAGATGACTGCCTGCACTATTAATTCACATCTAAGGGTCTATGACCAAGCAGAGCTTAAAACCAAAGTTGATGGAAGAGACCCGGTAAGTACAGTTTAGCATTCCCTCGGTAGCATATGTATATTCGAACGTTTAATTTCTGGCGACTCTTACCCAGTAAAGCAGGCAGGAATTTGAAATGTTTTTGACACTGCGTGGGGACCTTTTTTGTGAGCAAATCCTAATGTTTGCTTTTGTGCGACAACCCTACCATTTACTCCAAGTCTGAGAAGTACCATTGCAGTTCCTCTTACCATATTCGTGAATATTGTTTACTTGTGTCATCAAACTGTTAGATGTGTGCGAAAATATGCTTTGTTGTTATATGTCAGTTACAGAGTTAGCTTAGCACTGGCCTTTGATCAAATTCTAAATCTTCTTTTTTTTTCGACAAATGTCTAGCTCTTTGTGGATCCTCCCATCAACAATTTCTACACGAAGGAGATTGGTACACACTCGCCCTATGGTATGTGAGATTTTTGTATATAACAGTTAAAGTCTACACTATTCATAATTAGCACGGTTATTTACAATGATACGTCTCCCTATATTTCATATATTTATCGTTAGAAGGTGGCATACATGTATTAATATAGGAGAAGTTAAGTGCGTACGCTGAAAAGTGCGGATGTCTATAGTGTCTCGCTGACTGTCTGTGTCACTTCGGGCGCTGTACCGCATCCGTCCGAATCCTTCATATCACTGTTCAATTCATGGTCTTCGTATAAACACTAGTCTTCGGATGTATGTGGTATTTTGCGGCCCGACATATCAATTGTGATTTCTTTCTGCTTACGATGTTTTATGTCTTGAAATATAATAATATACAATGAGTTATGTACTAGTTGAATGAATTTTCAGCCGCTTCCCAACAGGTGAAGAACTACAGCCACTCTTAGATGCGCTGGTGACTAAAAATCTCCTGGAAAAGCCCGCTATATTCAAGCGGTACTATAATTGGGCAAAACATACTGATGCGCGGTTGAACCATGTCAGTAAAAGCTTGCTGGAAAAAGCTGGCGATGGGGAGTTAGGCAGCACCGCAGAATGGGAGAGCTGTGTGGCGGAGGACACACAGGCTAACGGCTTTATTAAGGTAAGAGTGCGGACATTACGGGCAACACGCAGGCTAACGGCTTTATTAAGGTAAGAGTGCGGACATTACGGGCATCTGAGTATTGATGCACAGGTGAAGGTTTGATGAAGTCATGGGCAGTTGATGAGCCAATACTCAGAAACACGCGCAACATTCTGATTGAAGCATTCGCGCTTCCGAGTGTGTGTGCAACGGTCGGTAGCGTATGTATATCAGATTTATGTTGTTGTGGGTGTCAACACTTTTGGTACCCGCGCACATGGCATTGCCTGACACGGATAGAACTAGTGTTTTCAGTACTCGGGTTTCCAATACAAATCTAGCCTTTTCTGGCATGAAACATTCGTGATTGGTAACTTTGATGGCAAAATCAATGTCGTCTGTCGCTGCAGCTCAGGTTGAACGGAAAGGTTAACGCATGTGTATTTCTTTTCATATCTCACTATACACAAGCACACACATTCTCTCTCATTATAGGTGCCATTTGTTGCCGCCAGGTTCTATCAACTCACAGAAAAGGAAGTCAATACCAACGAATTACTGCAGAAGGTTAGCGAATCCGTGGCTATATGCCAGAAAGGAGATGAGACACAAGTATGTGATGCAACTATCACATGTATCATGCCTGCTTGTGTGTGAAGAGATGTTTTTCGGTTCTTCTCCAAATCCGACCAGAATCAGCCTACCCGTTGCTACGAATGTTCTTGTGGGCTATTATAGGCAGCACGTACACCCACTCATTGCTTGCAGTGCATACATATCATTTGCTTCCGGATAAACGTTAGCCGTGCAGATTGAATGTTCTTGTGGGCTGATATAGGCTGCACGTACACCCACTCATTGCTTGCAGTGCATACATATCATTTGCTTCCGGATAAACGTTAGCCGTGCAGATAGAATGTTCTTGTGGGCTGTTATAGGCTGCACGTATACCTACTCATTGCTTGCAGTGCATATCATTTGCTTCTGCATAAACTTTAGCCGTGCAGATTGTCACTCGTTTCTTCTCACGTAATCGCTGTTTGTGAAGTCTTGGATTCAAATCGACTCAATGAGCCGCACTCGGTCATGCCAATGTTGAGGCGCTTGATATGATGTGTATGTGTATGAGTAAAGTGTATATATCTATAAGTAGTATTATATATATATGTATATAACCTATGGGATTTCCCTGCATATCTTGACCAGCGAGCACTGTTCGCTGCACTCTAATATGTAGGTAGCATCGGCTATTGCTCTGCGCGTGTTTGTGGGCGTGGTACAAGGCGACAGTGTGTCAGAAGTGCTGAATAAGCTCAGCACTGATACCACCATTGCTGAGGATGAACGGTAAGTGGGGCGAGAGTCGCTTTCAACCTCCTCCCGATAGTTTATAGGGTGCCCCCTGTGTCACGGGGGGTGCCTCTTGGCTCGTTGCATGTACATGTGTTTACGAGTGCTATTCGCATGCGTGCCTTCGCCAGGTGCGTATCTAAATTATCCTGCTTCTGTGGCATGGATTAAACGTTTCCCTTGAATCTATCTTTTTAAGGCGATTTTAATAAATGCCTGCTATGTACCTCGCTGGTACTAGGAACTTACAGGCACCTCGATAATCCTGATTGGTAATGTTGCATGAATTGAGAGCTGGTATATACACAAACACGTATACGCATACTATATAATTGCTTCGCGGGCATGCGGACAAACATTTCAGATACATCTATACACATGGAAATCCATAGTTTCTACATTTAGATAAATATATACACACTGCGAACATCAGCTTCAGTGAGGAAGCACAGAACAAGTGAGTGTTACACGCATGTTGGGAAAGTTCTTACAGTTGGTTGTACGCTTATGTGAGACACGCATTGGTATTTTTTATGATACACCCACCTCTCACGCACAATTTGAAAATCTGTCTTTATACGATCAATGCATACTTGCGGTTTTGCAAGCTATAATGCTCTGTCAGAAATGATAATTTCAGCAAGTTCAATCGATAGTCCTTACCGAAGCCAGTTGCATACCTTGAAAGATGCTGGGTTATTCAGAATTATTCAATCATAGAATATCCCTTACAGCATGGCAGCGTTTTATGTGACATACACACACTGCATGCTTACATAGTCACATACTCTATCGATAGTTCGCACACATGTATCTGTTTGGGTTGCGAACTTTTTCCGTTCCGATGGTAACATGGTATAAGGGTATAATTTAGAAACATGGTAGAAGGGTATAATTTAGAGTCCCTCTTAAATATTAATCCGTATTGCAAACATGCAATCTCAGAGAACACGCAAAGGCTGCCATGACAATAGCTAAAAAGGCAAGTGTCGGAAACACTCCCTCAGAGAAACAAGTGGCTATCAATGAGGTTGCAAAGGAGGCTGGATTGAGTTGTGCGCTTCCAGGTGCAGTGCGTGTTGCATTGGCTGTGGCGAGCTTGTACGAAAACGACTACGAGCAGGCCATTCGAGTCAATGCCATGATAGGAGGTGTGTTTGTGTCCTACCATTCGCGTACTACCCACATTCAAATGTTATTCCATCGTATGTATCGGTCTTCGAGTGCGTTGATTATGTTTACCGACGGCTCTCGTGAATGTGCAAAACGGTCGTCAGTACTGCTGATCGGATTGCGCGTCGTATTCAACACAAGCTTCAGAGTTCTCTTAATCCTTTACGTTTTCGGAATTCTCTCGTTACTATAGCTTGGTGGTGAATCCGTTTGTATATCTATATGTTTGCTCGACATAATGTTTGGTGTACTTTTGGCTGATATAGAAGAGCTTGTGGCATATACTCGCATCAGTGTAATTTGTGTGGCATCACATCCAGCAAACGTCAAACGCACACCAGTTACGTGACATTTGCACAATAAGTTCTTCCCCATGCAGCATTTTTTTTCAGTTCAAAAGTATATAAGTGCTACGTATGTTTCTCTTCGAATATACTATTGAAGTCGTATAGGACGGTCAGTCATAAACAAACTGATAGCATTCACATCACGAACACTGGGTAACAGCGGGCGACAAGATCGTGCTTCATGTCATCTGCTAACGATTCATCTAGAACTTATATTCACAATTTATGTAGAGGTGCTATATCTTCATTGCGAGACAATAGCTAACGAAGCTGACAATTGCTGTTATTTTGGAGCGAATTTCACTACTCATCAATACATGCGGTGCTCCGCTTAGACACGCTCGGTACATATCCGTTTCATCACTCTGTATATCGACACATTGTTCACTACAAACAGGCGACAATACATTGGTACTTTCAATGTGGATAATGTCATATGTGCCCTCTATCCTAGATCGATAATACATATCCAATACTGCGACAATACATTGGTACTTTCAATGTGGATAATGACATATGTGCCCTCTATCCTAGATCGATAATACATATACAATACTGTTATCGGTATTGAATTTTTATTTTCTACTTGTAGGCGACAATTGCTCCCGGTCCATCCTGGTAGGTGCGTTAGTGGCGGCGAATTTGGCCTCAGAAACACAACTGTGGAGTGTACCGCAAGCGATTAACTCGAAGAGTCATCACAAACGCTGGGATGCAGAACTTCTAGCGGCAAACCCAGCATTGTAGCCAAATGAGGTGTACTTTCCCACACCATTTTCGTCCTGGGAACATTCTACGAGGATTACATTTGTAGACCAATCGAACACGAGCCTCGCTGTATAGCGCTCAGTTGAAGGCAACTCGGATTTCATTCCGGAACATGCTAAAATACGCTGGAGTCAGCTTGAAATATATGATTACAACTATACATGACTGATAGCTTAAATGAATACCAAACCTTAATACACTGATTACACAAATTTGTATCCGTAGTTTTATTTAGATCAAATGAAATAAAACGAATTTATGTTACACTAATATAATATATATATCAATATATATATATATATATATATATATATATACTATATATATATATATACTATAGAATAATATATATATATAATAATAATAGTAGTATACTAATATATATATATATATATATATATATATATATATATATATAGTGTATATATATATATATATATATTATAGTATAGTATA
>NW_014040284.1:69605-75293 GCF_001186125.1 Sphaeroforma arctica JP610 | reverse complement strand
TATAATTATATAATTTATATATATATATATATATAGGTATATATAATTAATTATATTATGGTTGTTGTGTGTTGTTTGTGTTGTTTGTGTTGTATGTGTGTGTGTGTGTGTGTGTGTGTGTGTGTGTGTGTGTGTGTGTGTGTGTGTGTGTGTTTGTTTGTATGTACGTGCATGTGTATATTTATCTATGTATGATTTTTATATTTGGGTTACGTGTATATATGTTGTCTATCTTGTCCAAATACTTGTACTATTTGTGTATCAAGAAAAGCGTACCGCCTTGGTTTTCAGTACTGCCTAGTAGTGCTGTTTTAGGGTTAAGGGCATATGTAGTTTCCATGTTTTGTGCAGTAAGGTGTCTGTACTACGATGAAAAACACGACGTTGTCAAATAGAAAGTTTCTGATAAGAGGTGCTGGCTATGGACCCCTCTTGAGACTTGTGTCCAGTCCTCTATGAACGAAAATGGAAAAAGTGGAATACAAGCAGTCAATATGAGTCATACAAAAGTCATAAATACAACCTCACACGACCTCCAAAAGAGCGTTCTATCTATAGTTCTAAACGACTATACATTTTTTTGTTTTAAAAATAGTATCTACTATAAAAGAAATACATGCATCGTGTGTGTTCATGATGTATTTACCTGTAATTTTTTTTTAAAGTACATTTTATATGTACATCACGAGTCAAATCTGAGATTTGACAATGCATCGCAAATTACCTAACAACCAACGGTTTGTCAGCCAATCCCTGCGTGTGGATTCATCGACTATATTCTTCGAAGATGTGATTTAAAAATATATTCAGATTTTCAAAAATTTCTACCAATTTGTCCATTGTCCTTGACCATTCACTATAGAAAGAGTAGCTCCTTTTCTTGTGACATCTTTGTAAATATTACTCAGATCCTACTGCCAAGGCCCTGGTCTATGTAAATAGTTTTCAGTTCTGTGAACCACAAGGCAAGAAGTGAGCAAGAACTGAATATGCCAATATGGTATTCTGTATTCAGGACTCAGGTACATCCTCAGCAGCAAGACTCTCGCCGACTCTTCATCGTAATCTATTAATAATATTAATATTTTATTTACTTTTGGTTTTCAAATTGTGACCAAAACATACATTATTTACAAGCTTTTCAGAAGAAGAATCGACTCATAACCGTACGCGCGTACAGTTAGTCCCAGTAAGCATGCGCACACTTATTCTTGCATTAGCCGTAGCGGCAAGCATATCAAATGTGCTGGGCCAAATATTCGAAGAAGAGCGTTTCACTTGTAGAACTGAGCTCATGCACAATGGTGCCTGTGATCATCACAACAATGTCCTGGAATGCGGTTTCGATGGTGGTGATTGCTGCTTGGCAACGTGTGACTGCACCTCAAATGAAGAATACGTATGCTTACCTGGGTGCCATTGTAATAACTTGGATTCTGCGGCGTGCGGAAGCCCCGTATGGACCGAGGCTGATTGCAAAGACCCCAACATTGGCAAGCCGAATGCCGAACATTTGGTGGCTATTTGGACAGGTAACGGTTATAATCATCAACGTGAGACACAGATTCGAATCACTTTCAACTTTTTAGACGGTAAGAAAATCCAAGTTACTGGAGGTTGGGATACTTCAGCACCCGGACGACAGTCTGAGCGTTCACTGAATCTTGAGCATAAAGCTATTGAAAGTGTCACTGTCACGCTATTGGACGATTATACCGATGGCTGGTTCATGCACTCGGGAGTGCGTATAACTTTGCCCGAGTCGGGTCGTGTGATGTATTTCCCTTACCAGGGCTGGCTGAACAGCGATCTGCCTGAGGTGGAGATTGGTGTTGGCCCATCTGATATGGTGGACTACCAGATTACTTTGTGGACAGGAAACAATTATCTGGGAGACCGCAGAGAGCCCTTGTACCTGATCTTGTACGGAGAGGGACCCGAAATCGGTATTCTGGGAGAGAATACTACCCGTATCGAGCTGAATGGATACTTTTCCCTCTCAAGTAAACTGTCCTTCACTGTCTTCGCCAACGAGGTGTGTAATACGTTGTGTTGTTGCAGATCCATGCGAAACAAACAAAGTTGTGGTAAGAGCACAAAAGTAAAAAACTATATGTGCTTCGTCCGCTGTTCTTTCGCCTTATACTTTATCTTCCAGTTTTGCCAGGGTAGGGCGTGATATGTGCTATGCGTACATGCGACTTGTCGTCGTGAAATTATGGTACCTGATGATGGAATCTCATTCAGTGGATTGAAGGTTTATAAATGTTCGAAATTTTAGCAAGTATAAACACAAAACATTGCAAGTGTATGATATTCTGAACTGCCCGGTGATGTGCACATCACAGCAGCGGTATTGCTAATCTGACCCCCACTACTGTGCAGGTTGGCGACGTTTCTCATCTTGACATCATTGCCCCTGGAGAGGACGCCTGGTTTATGCAAGCTGGTATCCTCATTACCCATCACTCTGTTGAATTTGGCGTACGTTCTAAGTATATGCCTGCCAATGGTTGGGTATCATCCTCAACCAATTCCGCAGATGATTGTACTGTAAGTGCTGACGGCGAGGGTGTCAAGCGTGTTGTTTCCGGAAGTGGAAACATTGTCGAATACCTCGTGGATATTGCCCTCAGCGACGCGGCGGATGCCGGTAGAGAGGGACCTGTAAGCATTCAATTCTATGACAAAACCGACTACTACTCGCGAGCGGCCGAATTGGGTTCACGCTTCCCCAAGGATGGACACGTAAAAGTAACAGTCTTTGCACAGAAAATCCAGGTGGCGAAGATCAGATTGCAATTCGGAGAAGAATCAGATGATCCTATGCTGGTAGATTCGATCACTGTCACCAGACCCGATCTGCCATTGCAAGATCCAATTCAATTTACTATCGGTGAGTGGATGACCGGTGGCGAGAGTGATCAAACCTTCACGCGTGTTGATTTCGAGCAGATTCCCTCTGATATTGAGATGGCCGATCTAGATTTCGATACAATTCAGTTCCTGAACAATTTCCGAGCGTATGAGGTCGATATCCAAGGTGATGATCTGGAGTGTGCTCTGGAAGAGAGTTGTCTACTGCCCATTGGTGAGCGTGTGATGGGCGAGACCATGGGAGATGAACGAATAATCATTCGTTTCGAGACCACCACTTGGAACGTAGGAAACGACGTCTTCTACCCCCCACCTGAAGGAGAGTTCGTCTGGCACGCGTGCCACAATCACTACCACGGCATGACTGGCTATGCCACTTACTACATCACCACCGCAGGTTCTTTCTCCAACATTATCCTGCGCGGACACAAGGCTAGCCATTGTGTAATGGACTCCACGTGCGAGCGTTCTGGAAATGATATGCAGCACAGATGTACCAACCAGGGCATTGCTGTGGGATGTGCTGACACCTATTCGCGTGGATTGGATTGCCAGTAAGTTTTGTGTTATTGCTGAGTGCTGCTCATATGATTCATTCTCTATTGATTTCCAGAATTCAGTTTGTATACAATCTAAGCATATGTTAGCAGTCTAAAACTATTATCCTTGAGGACTTTTCACAGATGCGATCAGGGCCGTAGTGCGCTCGAAAGTGTCCGTATATTTTATAGCACGTCACTACTTCGTACCCCTATTATTACCTACTAATATCAAGTATTACCTACTAGTACCAATAATTACCTACTAATACCTTTTATTACCTAATAAGACCTACTAATATCTAATAATACCTATTATAACGTTACCTTCCGACACACCTCGCTTAACACTTATGCACACGTACAAACTAATAGATGGGTCGATGTTACGCCGCTGCCAGCGGGATGGTACGTGATGAACGTCAATATTAACCTCGACAAGCGCGTACGTGAATACTCGTACTTCAACAATGATGGGCACATTCTCTTCCAGTGGGATCCCAGCCAGGTATGTGTATATTAACCTGAACTGAATTGAATGTTTTTCATGTATCTAGAAGATTGTAAGGTGCACAGGCAAAATTGTATCGACGTCAAACTGTACACGTACCCAAAAGCGAATATGAATTTTTGCATAATACGGGAAAGGTTGCAGCTTATACGAGTTGTGCATTCTTCGCAAATAGTGTACACACTAACCTCTGTCTGTCATTTTTTTTTCATACACTCCACAGCCCAAGAACGACATGATCGTTCAAGCCTGTCTCATCATCGACGAAAGCTTGACCGAGTGTCCGCCTGATACCCCACAATTCGATCAAATGCGTCCTGGTACTGACGGAGGTAACGGTGGAACTATCGAGCCAGAAAAACGTTTCTACGCAGACGTGGATAATGGTCGCTGGTAGTTCATGACTTTGGCACATACGTATTGGTATGCCGATCCATATTCAAGCTCAATATTAATTCATATGTGGAACACATATAATGCTTCAAAATGTACTACGGCGAACAATCTGTACCGACACTGGCGGAGGCCAGAATATTCAAGCATGCTAGCACACCTTCAACCATCAGAAAATTATACACGTTTTATAATATTCAAATAAATAAATAATATCAAATCAAAATATTGCCACTTGAGTATTGTTCATCGTGCGTGCTGTTGATTTATCTTGATCAATTTCTGCTGTCTGTTGGGCTGAGCATTATTCAATCCCGTGAGCACACGCGCCGTAGACTCCTATTGAAGACAGTCACGCAACTTTATATAGGTCTTGCCGCCACTGCTCGTGCGTGCTATACCATTTGTGCAACGACAATAATACTAATTAACCCATCCGATTCTTTTTTTTGTATACCTCGGAAAGGGGAGCCAGGTCGACTGTGTTCCACACCTGCGAAGTCATTTTTGGTAGCTTAGAAATAGCATATCGCATGATCACCTATCTCATCCATCGGCACGTTGCATGGCATGAGATTTTAGCGTCAGGAAACAATTGACCGTCAAATATTCTCTCAAGCGCTGGTAACGTTATGATACATAAAAAATAAATAATAAAAATTTCTGTCTGATTTTAGAAGGCTATGAAATCTCAATAGTCTTTGTAATTTATTTTACTCATGAGGATGAAGGCTATAAATGTGCAATACATCAGGTTCTCAGCTCGTACAGTTGATAGTTGCTTTATATTAGTCATTTACTTCATATAATATATAATAAGGATAAACGAAGCTGCGAACTGACCTCTGCTGCATATGACACCATTACACTTCTGTAATGTCCGACGTGAACACGGTGAGTTCAGTCTGGACTCTCTGCTGCAGACGCCTCATTCCAAATATGGAATCTTGTCATGCATCACTGTCTGCAGTGTGGCCTGTAGTTGTTACATACATTCTTGTCATAGTATATTATTGTGTATGTTGCCCTTGTTTGAATATACACAACTAACTATAAATAATATGACTCGCCGTTTCGTGTATTCACAATTGGTATTGCTATGCACACCACAATAATACCGCAGACGTGCCTGAAAGTGTGGCAATAATATCTGATACTCTTATCGATATAGCATGCTTCTGTCTGTAATAGTATAGGTGAGAATGTATAAAAAACATATCAAGTCTTGCCTACACACGTCCAAGGGTATTGTGAAATTGTATGGGCCATTGCCAATTGCAAGTATTTCTAGAGAACGATTATAGGTACGTATATATATATATATATACATATATATATACATACATACATACATACGTACATGGATAC
>NW_014040284.1:54333-67980 GCF_001186125.1 Sphaeroforma arctica JP610 | reverse complement strand
TTCGTTTAATTATCTATGTAGCCCTATAGCTTTCTGTCTAAGAAGTATCTATGTGTATATTCGTATGTATATATGTATGCATGTATGCATGTATGTATGTATGTAAGTACGTATGCATGTATTTAAGTACGAATATATATATATATATATAGGTATATATCAATATAAATGTGTGTGTGTATTTAGGTATGTACATATATATATATATATATATATATATATATATATATATATATATATATATATATATATATATATATATGTATATGTTTATATAGATAGATAGATATATATATATATATATGTGTGTGTGTGTGTGTGTGTGTCATATATATGTTATATATATTATATATAGTATATATATGCATCTTTACATACATACATACAAACATACATACAGACGTACACTCACATATACATTCATTTACATACACTAACATACATACGTACATACATACACATATAAATATACACTTACATACATATGTAAATATATATTTTCCTGTATACATACACATATACATATATACATTGATAAATACATACATATATACGTACATACATCCATAAATACATACATATACACATCCACACACCTATATATATATACACACACACATATATTTATATGTATGTATGTATATATGTATGTATGTATGTTAAATATATATGTATAGTATATATATATATACATATATATATTTGTATGTACACACACACACCTATATATATATATGAGTGTGTGTGTATTGTTTTTAAACTTATAAACAATTATATATATATATATATATATATATATGTTATACGCCTGCAGGGATATTTATTTACATATTTACATAGACATGTTTATATAAATATTTCTGTAAGTATGGCTGTATATCGATCTATGTAACATATTCAGAGTGTAGATGGTGGAGTGAAAGAGGAGGACGATGAGGAGGATCCATATGAAGTGGCAGTGAAACAGTCGGGATGCGAAACTGAGCACTACGATCTCATGGACTGCATGGGAGAAGGCGACTGGCGCAAGTGCCAAGATAAAGTATATGATACAACAATTACGGATTTTTCGCGGAATGCGATGTACTCGCTGTATGCTGCTCTATATTGACTTTTAGCCTCATGTTATGCACACATTTTTTTGTATCCATCTTAAGAACTTATCATATTCAAAGATACACGACGCACACGATATGCATAATATAAATAATGTTATAATAAATATATATATATATATATATATATACAATATATATATATACTTGTACTTATATTTATATATATATATATATATATATATATATGTATCTATGTATATATATATATATATCTATCTATGTATGTATCTATGTGTATGTGTATGTATATGTATACACACACACATATATATATATATATAACTATATATATATAGACATATATATATATATATATATATATATAAACACACACACATATATATATATATATATATATAATACTTTACATATATAGTATATTGTTATATTCTGTACCTGTTTACAAACACGCACGCATACGGATACCTACGGTATAGTATTTGATGCCTACATCTTTATTTTTATTAAAACATATAACCGTACACGTTGATAAGCACGTAGCAATTTGAGATTTGTGACATCAAACGCAGCTTGTTTGAAATATTTGCCCTCAAATATACTTAATTTTAGCTTTTATCAGATTTGTCCAAATGGTATCACTATGCCTACATACACTGTATATTTTAAAACCCTAAATAAAACGCTCAGTCATAGTCATTGCCTAACGAAATTCCCCACCGACTGGTATGTACTTACACATCGTGTGTGTACAATAACACGCAGCACCACTGAGCGTTCCAGTCATGAACACGTAGCATATTCTTTAACTTTTGTATTTGCACAAACCCGTTTGAGTGTAAAACTTGCAGAGTAACCCATAAGTGGGGGATTGGTCATATCGAAGTCTTCTAATTGAGTTCAATATTGTTACCATTAAATACAGGTCAAAGCTTTCAAGATATGCTACGACACGCATAAGAAGAAGGCAATGTAATGATACTTAGTAGCCACAGCAAGGCGAAGTGTGCATAAATATGAAAAGTTGAGTTATCTGCGATACTACATATTCTGAAAATACATAGCCATGGCCCTCTGGACTGCTGGAGGCTGGCGTCGGGCGTCTAAAATTCCGTTCGAAACTACGTGTCTCTGAGACTCTGGCAGTCTGGGCCTCTGGGGCAGGGTGCTGCATAAATATTTTCGATAGAATTTGTGTTTCGTTTGTTTTTTTTTAACAAAATGATAAATATTTATAAATAGTTCTGGAGTCCAACATTTATTGGAAAGTTTTAAACATGAACAAATCAATTTTATATGTAAATATAAAATTTAGTCTTCCAAACTTCTAAACTTCCAAAAAAAATTGTTTATGACGCAAAAGTGTATATATATAAATATTTAAGTCAGACTGTCAGAATTGATGAGACTTCAGACTTCAGACTTCAGAATTCAGAATTTCCTACTGTCAAGTGCCAAATGTTAGAGTGACACCAATGACCATAATCCATACCCTTCTGGAAATTGAACAGTCAGACAGTCACAGCCTTGTTGTGGGCATGGCCTACACCAGCTGCACAGGCCACAGGGGCCCAGGGCGCGCCTGAGCGCAAGGAGCGCATAAAAGCCATAGCGGGTTGCGGCACAGGCCATAGACGGCACCGCGTCGACCGCGGCAGTCGGCACTCGGCACAGCTGACGGACAAGTAACAACCTGACGATTGTCGTGATCGTCATTCGTCATTCGACAATTCGTCACACACTGCACATTGTACAACAGTGGGAATGGATTTATGACGACACGAAAAATTTCAGAATTTTAACAGACTGCCATTCAATTTTAAACGCACTTCTGTATGGATGAATTGTATTTTAAGCGAATCAGATAATAGTAAACTAAATCATTGGCGAATAATTGTATGTAATACACTATACTGCATAGTTGCTAAGGAGAACAGAGCAACCCGAAGAAAAGCTAATCCCATGATTCGTGTGCAACTACTAAGGAATGTTTTACTCTCAATCACGTTTAAGCGCGTTTGATTGGCGATAGTACAAAAAGCCAATATTTTTTAATTTTGTTCGGACAATGACAGTCTGACACATTGACATTTGACAACTATGGATGAAATTTTGAAGGACTAGGTTACTAAGTATGTATGTATTTATGAACCAGTGCTTCATCATCAAATTATAACATTTGATCATTGATGTATTTCAATGTGGAATGGAGTCGATAGACTGACAAGAGAGAGCAAATAGGAAAAGCTGTCTAAACAGCAATTATATCCCCCTATGAATGTGCTTGCATATTTGTGATATGCATTTTGTCATATTAGCCGCTTTTGCCAACAACTTTGAACAAATTGTATAATAAACAGTATTTCTCCCGCTTCCTGTGCATTCATATTCTCTCTATCTCTCTACCAGTCGTGTTTAGAATATTTGATAAATTTCAGTGAAGAATCATGATTAAAGTTGCAACATTCGCGTTGGCGTGCTTCGTAGCCGTATCAGCGGGCTCTGTCAAGCTGCAAACTCCCACTGAAGAGTTAGTGATGAAACAGCCTGCGACTGGTAAGCCCTACTATGCAAGCTGAGGCTTTTGAGTAAGATTTGAATCCGGGTATGTCACACCGCATCTAAATGTTAACTCTCTTGAACTTTCTGTACGGCAGCCTGTTTGAGATTTATTCCTCATTATATATGTAGATGTCTCCAACGAGTATATAGATATATATATATATATACATATATATATATATATATATATATATATATATATATATATATCTCTATCTATCCATCTATATCTATCTATCTATCTATATATATATGTATATATGTATATATGTATATATGTATATATATATATATATATATATATATATATATATATATATATAATATTGTTGTTTCAGCATATGTTTTGACCCGGTACTCGTTATCATTTATTAACAATCAACTAACTAGCTCCGGAAGATCAAGTGTACCACCACACTCGCGGTAGCGAGTTTTACCATCCAAAGGGCCACACAAAGCACGAAGATTACCACTCGCATTTGCCCCAAGAATACACCGAGAAGCACGAGTTACCAACCAATTTTAACTGGGGAAATATCAATGGGCGCTCGATGTTGACCAAACCTCTCAATCAGCACATTCCCCAGTACTGCGGCTCCTGCTGGTAAGTTGGTGTAGGTCGTGGTGAAATTAGTTGTTACCCCTTTTTTTGTGATATGCGATTTCTCAGCGTAGCTCCGTTCATAAACCCCTTGTTTCATCTTGGCGGCCTAGTCACTGTTTAATTACCATGTAATCTACCCGATATCACCTAGCTTATATACAAAACTTGATTTTCAGGGCTCACGGAGCTATGTCTTCGTTTGCTGACCGCATTAAGATTGCTCGCGATGCTAAGGGTAGTGACATTAACCTCGCAATCCAGTTCATCCTCAATTGTGGTACCGATGTGGGTATGTAGCTCTTGCTACATTTTGGTGTGCATATTTACATTTTTGCCTTTGATACACCAGTTGTCGTTTGTTATTGTTCTGCCTTTCTAATCGTACTTCTGTGCTGTGACTGAGGTTTGCCACTCGTTTGTCTGTTTACTAGCTGTTTTGGGTGTATAGCCTATGGCTTACAACATCGCCCATGAATCCCTGTGCCTTATGCCTAACGATTACAATCATTTTTTCAATGCGTACAGCGGGTAGTTGCCATGGTGGTTCACACACCGGAGCGTACAACTTTGTTAAGAACTACGCCAAGCACATTCCCTATGATACTTGTCTACAGTACGAGGCGTGTTCTGCCGAGTCAACTGAGGGCACCTGCAAAGATCGTGACTTCACTTGCACTGGTGCCAATACCTGCCGCACGTGCTCCACGTTCACGGTAGGTTTGGAATATCGGCCGTTTGTACCACGCACATTTAAATGCCTATCACTTATATATATATACATATATTACGAAATTAGTTTGTGCCTCTGGATGATAAAAAAAACTTAATGTTCAAAGATTGTCTGATGGATTAGATTCAGTTTTTATGTTCGCCCTTACTCTATTCGCTGCTACTTACAATAGGTGGTAGTCTGTTTTTTAATCGTTGCTATCTAACTGTCTCTAGTCCTGGTGCCCCATTTTACTCGGGCAGAGGTGTTTGGCTGGAGTTATAATACGTTCGAGTTTATTGCATACTTTTTCTTGGTAATTGTTATGTATTTTATATGTAAATAGAACATCTGCAGCCCACTTACTCTGCTTTACTTACTACACAGGCATACGGTGGGTTCTGCTCGGAGGTAGATAGATATCCTAATGCAACTATCGCCGAGTACGGTAACGTTGTCGGCGAATACAACATGATGGCTGAGATTTACCGCAGGTATGCTTAATCAATATATTTCTTGTAAATGTACGGGGTATTCATCTGTCATGACTTTTCCTCAGCTGTGTTTAATATGCGGTAAGTGTGCTCAAATCACTAAGATAATCTGCTATTTTGTACTGTAGAGGACCTATCGCATGTGGAATCGATGCCAGTCCCGTGGACAACTACAAGGGCGGTATTGTGGACAATACAAGTGCTAAGAGCATCAACCACATAATAAGTGTAGTTGGATGGGGTGTCGACAAGAAGACTGACACACCTTACTGGATCGTCAGAAACTCTTGGGTATGTATTTGAATAGCTTGTGTCAGCAGACTTGCTTTACATATATATATGTGTGTGTGTGTGTTTGTATGGAAATGTCTATATATTTATGTGCATGTGCGTGTGTTCTATATCGATAAGAGATTGATTCGTCATAGAGATGGCCGGTGAGCATGTAACAGATCTTCTCTGGTCAGAAGTATCAATGGTATTCGGTTCCATATTTAGTACAATTGGGCCCTGTTGCCCGGCAACATGGATTATAGGAGAAAAAATCCCCTTTTTTTATCGTCTACTTTTCAGCCTCGGTTTATCGTTGGATTTGGTTTTCGAAGAGCGTCGGCACTGGTACTCGACTACTCTTGCATCCCTATATGTTTTAGGATCTGCCTATCATTCCTTATCATGCGCTGGTAGCTGCTGAGATAGTCATATTTTCACAAACGAGGCACTCATGGCGAATATATATATATATATATCGTTCCTAATTAATTATTGTAGGGAGAGTACTGGGGTGAGATGGGTTACTTCCGCGTAAAGCGTGGCGAGAACCAACTTGCTATTGAGTCAAGCTGTGCTTGGGCCACACCCGGAACCTGGACTGAGATGAACTTCCGTAAGTTGATCATTTCGTTTCAATGGTGGTATTATTATTTTTGTTCGTTGAAGCCTGCAGCTTTATATTGTCTAGTACCGCAACATGCTATTCGCGCACTGGCTTGATACCATACAGAGAAGAAGTCATTTGTGTCTGTGGGCAGATTCGAGGCATTGGTTAGTCGATACGAACTAACCGATCATGCCAACATATATAGATTCGAATGATGGCTTCCAGTCGCTAAACCCTATAAACCCTTTATATATAGCTTGTTATGAGGATGGCTCCAACTGCGTCAGTCACAAGAAGTACGAAGATCCCTCCAAGAAGTACCACAAGGACGAGTAAGTGAAGTGAGGGAACGGCTACCGGCCCGCAGACGGGCTGTGAGCCGTAGCTGGTGTATGTATTTCTAGCAAGGCCTATAGACCAATTAGCTCTGGTAAGGTCTGTGAACCGTATCTGACCTATGTAGTATTATCCCCAAAAACCCCCCGACTGAAATATTCACGGAAAGTAAAGGTCGACGAGCACATAAGCAGTGACTATACGAACTGTATGTAGTTCTAACAAAATAATTAAATGAAAATGACTGAAATATCCACGGTACATAGATGTCAACGAAAACGTAGGCAGGGACACGATCAGCAGTGGGTAACTTTGTAACTATAATGGACGCGATTCGTCATGACATCTACCGAGGGCAGTTATGTTGTACCGAGAACCATACTTAACTCGAACAAGAACCAGCTGACAGTCATTCGACAAATTAACTGGGTTAGAGCTAGGGTTTTCTTATCGATAAGGCGCAGTGAATTGTTGAGCGCTCTTCCCGTGTAGCTAAATATCATTGCGGTGACGCCTGAGTACTATATCTCAGCTTGTCGAAGCTATGGCTCGGAACGCGTATTTCAATTGTCATTCTGACTTCGACATTGCTGGACTCTCTTTTTATTATAAACCTATCATAAAGGTGGCTAATATCTCCACCTTTGGTATTTCAGGGCAAATCTGATGACTTCTCTCTAAACAGACGTCCGACGAGTGAGGGCTATTAGAGAGACCCTTATTGAACGCGGCGTGTAAATGCAATATGAATGTGAGAATACTAGAAAAACGAAGTCGTATAGTCGTACTAGTGTTATCTTGATGTTCTGGGCTCCATACTCAGATACATATCAACAATTAGAAAAGAAAAAATCACACCCGTACATCGAGCAACCTCACTTCAGCTTGAAATAGACGCCCTCCGTCTCAATTTGGGCTGCTTCTCGCAGGATAATATTTATCAACGTTCAAAGGTTCGAATTATTAGGAACCCTTTTCGTGGTTCGTACTATGGTTATCGGCGAGTGATACCCGTGCAGTATTGGAGTATTCTATGTTGCACAACTAACTGTGACTCTAAATTATTTATTGTAATGCGCCATATCATAGAAGCATACGGAAGGGGTATCCGCCGTTTTTTGTCCGCCGATAAAAGAATATCTCAAAGCTGCCAGTTTGATTTCGAGTGACAAAAAATGCACGTACGATGGTTTAATAGCGCAATAAAGGCTAATATGTGTATATTTCAACCATGTGATTAAGTATACGTCCCTGTTTGTATATCTGAATCGAAACACGTATGTGCTTTAAAGTCCACCGGCTACGTTGAAGAGTTGATGATAGAGACAAAGAATAAGTTCAGCCGGCGCCTGCACCCCCGTATCTCGCATTTAATACTCGCAGTCTCTGATACGATCCCCAAGTAACGAATATTTACTAAAAAAAACCCCTCGATAGTTGAGGAGATAGACTCGTACGACTCATGGAGCAGATATCAAGCGCAAAAAGCGTGAAAAGAAACTAAGTGTATCTACGTTCATATAATTCAAATTGCATATCCGAAATATATACCAATATATATATATATATGCCCGCCCACACAAGACTCTACAAGCATCACTTGAATATACAACAACTTGGCAGCTTGCTCACAGCAATCATGCGCGACATATATCAAACACCGACATACACCGATCATGAGTACTATACTACAATACACATACCTCATCAGCAACAGTATGATAAAGAGAAGGAAAGTAATCCGAGATCCTATGGGTCCCACGAAGTTTGGGTCATGCTTGGGCGCCGATAGCAGCGCCACTGTCACGAAGGCAATCCCAGAGTCTGTGGGTTGTTCGGGAGTAAGAAAGCAGCTGACTAAATAACGATACAGATGCATTGTATCGTCATGAATGAGGGTATAGGCATACGTACCCACGGTACGCAAGTCCCAGTCAAACACGCCAGTTCATGTACGCGCTACCACTTTTGTTCGGTTGAAATTATGCACAGATAGCCCATAGTTGCACTTGATGCAGATTGCAATTGATGCAGATATTTCACAGCCACAATCTAAAATAGACGCTTCATACATGAAAGGCGCGAATAGCTTATACCGTTAATCCTCATTTACACACTTGTCTATTTTGATATCAATCTCGTATCATACATTTGCTGGACTGAATTACTTTTATCTCGTACAAAAGATGAACATTTGCTCCAAATATCACGATTGTAACACGCATTTGATCACATCCTCGTACTCCTACACACACATTCGAACCCTCATAATCTGAACACCCCACACTCAAATCTATCCTCGTACTCTGAACACTACACACACACTATATCCTCCTTCTCCGATCACTACACAAATATACATATCCCCCTACTCTTGAAAACACTTACTTATCATTCCTACTATGAAAGCCTCAGTCAAAGTTTGCCCCCTCATGCCGCCGACAACGAACGAAACTCGTCCTTCCTGGGTTATATGCATCGCTCCCATTCCCCGAATAGTGCACCACATAAAGCCGCTGGTGAACACCACACAGGCAAAGCACACGGCCCACATACAGAAGGATGTCATCTGTGTTTGATTTTACAGGTGTTTTTGTTTCTAATATGTATATATTGGTGAAGATTGAGTGTGACAGGAGACAATAACTGCAACACGTGCAGCCACAGGTGAATACCACGCAGGCAAAGCATACAGAATTAAGCAATATGCATTAGCGTATATACATAATATATATATATATGTGTGTGTGTGTGTGTGTGTGTGTTTGGAAACTGAGTACGAGAGTAAACGAAATTGCACCATATGTAGCCGAAGATGAGCACCACACAAGATATGCATATGACTCGAATACAAAGAAATACCTAGTCAATTGGTGCTTGTAAAGATATGCCACCATTGTGTATCTATGAGGAATGAGTGTGACTCACGAATGTTGCACAACACGTAGCGCTTGAGAACCCCCTAGCACGAGACGCGCAAGGGTCACATGCAGGCATGTCATCTGTGTTTGTGTTGCCATATGTATAAAGCACTATTATGGTCCATATGGGTTGAATATGACAGTAGATACAATTTGCACCACGTGTTGCCACTAGCCCGCAAGCAGAGATGAACCAGTTGTATATTTATTTACACACTAATGCGCACTTTATGTAGGTGTGCAACAGTATATGCAACCATTGGTATATGGGCAAGCGTATGCCAGACCTTAGTTGCACAACACGTAGCAGCTGGGCCGACCGAGTGAGGTCACCACAAACATGGCATAGAAGATACAGGAGAGTACACAGAAGATTTGTAGTCATCCACGTCTTCAGCTCTCTCGAGCTGTCAGCACGAGCAGATATATACACGCGTACCCATATGTGAAGTGTATGCAGAGTGGCACGCGTGCGCTAATATATGTACTCGACAGATAAAACAACCTTGGCTCATAACCTATCAACCAGAAGTCAGGATCGTCCGGCTCCGCCACAATTATCAACGGTATTAAGAACTTAAGTGGGTCAACGTGCAGTACAAAATCGTCAGAGAATACTCAGACCACAGCGCCAATATGTACACGCGGTACATAGCTGTATCATTCAATAAGACTCTCCCATGCTTGGTATAAACGCATATGAGAACCCTTGGTCAGAAAGCATACATCGGATCAGATGCGAACAGTGACACGATCATTAAAAAAACCCGCTACACGTTGATTGCACGCGCCCCTGCACGTCTGTAGGGTGTTCCATGGTGGCATGCGGCGCTTATACATCCTATGCATTCCACAGACTAAACGAGTACACAAGAATGACATATATATGTATATATGCCACATACCACTGATCTATCCTATGCATTCCACAGAATAAACGAGTACACAAGAATGGCATATATATATATATGCCTCATACCACTGATCTTTGACTATTCCATCTTCGGCGCACCGCCTTCACGTCCATGCGCTGTGTGGCCCAGAAAAGCAGAGCTCCAAATCCCGTGACATACATCAGAGTCTTCAGATACAAGTAAGATTCACGTACTTTCGTAACCACCCAATCCGTAGCTGTCGGGGGCACGTAGAGATCGCGTGCATGACCCGTTCTCAGTATCAGCCATGCTGCCATGGATTGCGCGGTGATGCCTACCACACCGATGGGTCCGAGGTCGGCATAGGTCTGCTCTCGTAACGCTATGCGCGTGTAGTGTACGGTGTTGGGATTACACATAATCGCACAAATGTGTTTGTTCTGTGAAGATACGATGGGCATGAACAGCTGTGGTTCTGGTTGTTCTGATATGAATCTATGTTAAAGCTATGGCATGAAAGGTACGATGGGCAGCGCGTAACAAGCACTGGTGTCGCGCTATCGATAAACACGCACTGCTACTATGGCGACTGCAGTTTCGAATAAAAGTGCTGAGTCTGAAAGTGGTTTGATACTTCATTTTGCTGAGGTACACGTATGACTCGGGGCGTAATACATAAAAAGGACGGTGCTTAGAATCAATTCAATGCCTACGTTAGTACAATACTAACTCTCAACAACTCTAGAATAGTGCACGAGCAAGCCGGGCACTACTCTTGAGTACAAGCAGCAGATAGACACACGTGCTTGCGCGCAGTAGGAAACAAGGTATACTACTTGTAAGCTCCTTTCCATTTCGCACATACTCACCTGGAAAGACAGCGATAGTACCCAATTGCCTGATGCCTAAGCTGGTAAATGCCTTCGAGCTAGTTTTGATGTCCATCCATAGGAAGTGAATATGTGTTCCTTCGACAATAAAAGACTCATCGTCCTGAATATCGATATCGCTGCAATAATATTTCCGAGCACGTCATTGAGTTCACAAGTGATACAAAGATATACTAACAACACAGAACGATTCTCAGAGCTGCTCTATGTCGAGTCAGAAATGTTGATATAGACTATGGCCACGGGCGATAACAATCGATTTGAGGATCTATCAAATGTCTTAAATGCGATTTGCCCATACTGGCACGATCGTGTGGTTTGGTACATCTTAGTAGGTACATGTAAATCATTGAAGTGCTGTCATCAGCATATAGAATTTACGTACACGCCATCGAAAACGGCGGTTAGTTTCCTACTTGGTTAGATTGCTACATACTGTTATCTAATTTGCAGTACCGAATTGCTTTTTGGCCATGACGTTGGAAGTCGTACGGCAATTTTTGAAACTACTTAGACTGAAAAAAAATACAAGTAATTTCACAAATATACGACTGCTGAGACGTAGGTAAATTCAACATACGAGTTTAAGTCGTTATCGCACAGTCGTTAATTCAACTAAAACTGCACGTGTTAAATTCGTCTCTTGAATCAAAAAAAAACGAGATATATATATATATATATTATACATAATGTTTACATATATATGTATATGTATATATATATACATATATGCGATTTTTCTCTTTACATTATCTCTTACCTTTTGTGTTAGCTGCCCTAGTTATCGTACATTTATTAGCATTGCATGATGATGGAAATAATTTTATATATATATAATGTTTATATATATATATGTGTGTGTGTGAATGTGTGTGTGTGCATATGTGTGTGTGTGTATACAGATATATATATATATTACAAATAAATATAAAATAAATATTACAAATAATTATAATATAAATATGGTATGTATATAATATAAATATAAATATAAATATATATAAATATATACATACATACATATATATAAATATATATAAATACATACATATATATACATACATATACATATACATGTATATATATATATATGCGTGTGTATGTGTGTCCTCTGTTATGTGTGTTCTGCGTTCTGCTATGTGAGTGTGTATATGTATTTTCAATATTTAACCAGGAAGTATTGGCGGACAATATGTCTGTGGCAGACTCAGAGTCTATATACGGAGTCGAATTGTCCGTTCATGCGGAGAATCATATCGGGAGAACGAGCCAAAACCAAAGGAAAACAGTTTGTCACGAACACAGGTGATACTCAGTTTCGAGAATATCGCTTGTGTTCTTGACATACTTTTTCCCTCTAGTTTTGACGGTCTCTCCCGACTCGATTCTCGCGTAGAACTCAGTGCCCTCTACAGACATACTATCCGCCTATAACTGCTGTTCAAATATTGATAAATATATAAAATAAACACAAACACATAAGCAATATATATATATATATATGTATGCATGTGTGTATATACATGTATATATATAAATATATATATGAATATATATGTCTATATATATATATTAGTTATATAAACATGGTATGTCTATATAATATAAATATAAATATATATGTGTGTGTGTATATATATATATACATGTATATATATATAGATATATAGATAGATAGATTAATAGATATATATATATATGCGTATGTATGTGTGTCCTCTGTTGTGTGAGTTCTGCGTTCTGCTATGTGTGTGTGTATGTGTATGTATTTTTTAATATTTAACCAGGATGTATTGGCGGATAGTATATCTGAGGCAGACTCAGAGTTCTATGCCAATATCCGGAGTCGAATTGTCTGTTCATGCGGAGAATCAAATCGGGAGAACGCGCCAAAACCAAAGGCAAACAGTTTGTCACAAACACAAGTGATATACAGTTTCAAGAATATCGCTTGTGTTCTTGACATGCTTTTTGGCTCTGGTTTTGACGATCTCTCCCGACTCGATCCTCGCGTTCAACTCAGAGCTCTCTACAGACATATTATCTGCCAATAGATGCTGTTAAGATATTGAAGAAAAGAAAAAAATTACAATCACACACACAATATATATATATATAAATGCATGTATAAAAGTATATATATATATATATATATATCTTAAATATATATATATTAAAAACTATATGCTTATGGTATGTCTATATAATATAGATATTAATATTTATATATATTTATATATAGATATATATATATATAAATACACACACGCACACACACACACACAATATATATATATATA
>NW_014040284.1:52757-54170 GCF_001186125.1 Sphaeroforma arctica JP610 | reverse complement strand
AATATATATATATATATATATATATATATATATATATATATATATATATATATAATAATATATATATATATATATATATATATATATATATATATATATATATATATATAATAATATATATATATATATATATATATATATATATATATATATATATATATATATAGTTATAGATATATACAATTTAGATATATATTGTTAATATCATTATATATCTAGGCAATGTCAGTATGAAAATCAAGTAGTTCTTCGGAAGCTAAATTGTTTTCACCTCTACTGAAATCATTCGTGCGCAATCTACTTGCAAGAAAAATTACTCCACGTTTCAAGTTGATTTCCATATCACTCACTCTATATGATCCAGAATGATATCTTCGGTTTCATCGTCTTCCGTATAGTACTCATCGCCATCATCTGATTGTTCACCGCCTTTCACGTGGTTGTCAGCGTGTGGGGAGGGGCGTTCAGGTCTTCTCTCTTTCTTGAAGCCATGCCTAGTGAGACTACTTTTATAAACAGTCGCTAATCTCCGATACTCTTTAAGCTGTCCAGGACAGAGATCACAGTGGTATTTTATATCTGTGCTACTAAATAACATAACCACATCAAAGTCCCGTGGTGTATCCACGTACTGGTAGTACTCCTGGGTACTAATTTTTAGTATAGAATCGCCCGTATCTTGAAGACGCGAGTCGAATTCATGCACATCTGCAATACTTATGCTCGGCTTCAATGACAAATAATCCATGTTTCCATCAACTTCTGGTAGTTGTAGTATATAACATAGCGCTAGCGCTAGCAATCTGTGTGAACAACTCATCGTCCAACTCGATCTTTATCTGACACATCGGATATTTATGAAATTTAATAGGAAGCACTACCTATTGAGAGATGATTGCTATATTAGCGGAAGTCCCTCGAACTTTCCGTCAGCCGGTGTATATGTATAGTTTTTAAGACCAAGAACATTGAACGAGTGTATAATATCCGTATATTTGATCGTTGTAAAACCTTCAAAATCGTTGCAGACATACAGTGAAGTGTAGTATGTATTTATGCACTTATGTTTTTCAGTTATTTACTGTTGGCTCTGACTCTATTTACTACAAATATGAAAATTTAAAAACACCCAAAATTCATAGCCTACACTCCCCACAGTCCTAACTCCTACACAGCATGTTTGATGTCAGACAGAAGGCTAGGCAAAATTGTATATTTATTTTTTACTATTTATATATGTAGATGACAGGTGGCTTTTAAACATGTAGATGACACGTTTGTACGTATTTCAAAAAAAAAAATTGTATATCTGTGTATAATAGAATACTCTTTGTATTTATTTATTTATACGCTCTAAACTTTGTGGTGGTTCTGAAAACGTAAATATAAAAAGAGGGCAGAACGAAAGCCAGA
>NW_014040284.1:22871-37147 GCF_001186125.1 Sphaeroforma arctica JP610 | reverse complement strand
AAACTCTCACGGTCGTTAGCCCCTATGTTCTTACAGAACACGTGCATAACCAGGAATTCGTACCATCGCTGTGCCTTGTCCTTTGTTATATCGGGACGTTTCAGGTCAGCGTCTAACTTCAGAATAAAACTCTGAATGGGCGTGTTCTCGGCTGGTTCATTTATAATTGAACTCAGCCCAGGGCTACGCATATCCTTACTTAACAAGGATGTGACCAACCAACACACAGCTGACCAGTCACGACAAGTGTCAAGCTCATGCTGGTGTCGCTGCAGGACCAGATAACTGGTACCTGTAGGGTCAAATGTATGCATTAAGGCAGAGATCCATTGCTAGGGAGCGATAGCATTCGTCTCCAGCATGACCGTAAACGCATTAAGCGTACAAGTTAGCGTGTCGAGGTCATGACTGTTTATAAACTCGACCTGCTTGCTGTTGGCATCCCAGTTCGACTTAAGTCGACTGATCTGTCCCTTGTACTTCTGGTTGTCCCTGTAGTCTTGTCCACGTTGGGCCTGAAGTAACTGATCAATGCGCTTTTGCTTAATCGCAATACTATTCGCATAGTATGCTACGTCATTAGCATGATGCGCAGCATGGGCGACTTCCATTTTATTGGTATAGTCGTCGACCGATTTATTAAGGTCGGTCACCTTGTCAGAGTGGAAATCCTCTGCGGGTTGGTGTAAAGCCGTGCGGTCGAAGCAATTAAACTCGACATCGTTCACACGTCTGCGGGGATGATTAATATCCCTTGGCGTCGGAATAACATACCCAGTCTTTACTGGTTTCCGACGATTGTCCTCCCAATTGGGTACAAGTGGCGGAGTATATTTCCTTACCTCTCGGTCTATAATACCTTTGAGGACAGGTGACTCACGACCAGATGTCAGAACATGCGAATGATTAGCCTGTCCTTCTGGCAGTAATGCCTCGTACGGTATATCGACACTGTGCATCTCTGGATCATATGACTCAGGTGTCGAGCTTGAGTCTTTGGGCGTAATTGCCTGTCGACGTTCTGTCCACTTCTGTAGGGCTTCAGTAATGCCCGGGGAAACATGCTCGCGTAAGCGCTGTGTATGTTTTCCTGATCTTTCTAATTGATCTACATGCTCGACAGTCAAGTCTTTCATAATAGTAGCTAACTGATTCTTAAGATCAGCGTATTTAGTAAATAGCTTACTTATGTGCTTCGGCTTAGAAGTCTCGGACGTAGATTCGGTTTTGCTACTCTTGCCTCCTCTTCTGGTTCCATAATAGGTTCCTTCTGAGTTTTGTCCTTGTCCCCTATAATTGGAGACGCCCTCATAATTGGGGACTTTACTTTCTGATTTTCGTCAGAAGAATGGGTTGGGGTGTCTTGCGACGTATCCCTTGTCTCACTTCTTGGCTTCGTTAATGATAGCTTTGAAGTTGAGGCTATAGCTGGCCCTCGGGCTCTGTCAGAAGGAGTAGTCTCCTTAAGCGGAGTGGCTACTTCCTTATCTGAAGCATTGTCCTTTTGACTATAATTGTCAGAGGCAAGTGCTTTGGCTACAGTGCGCTTAAATGCATCAGCAGCGGCGTCGGTTGTTTGCGCAGCAGTAATAGCTGCGGCAGCGTTAGCAACTTCTCTCTCCATCTTCTTCTTTTCAGCTCTACGCTTCTTAGAAGGAGTGTTGTCTTTCTTGGTCATAATCTTAACTTATGACTACTAGCTTGGAACTATCTAAATGGTTGTACACTCGAAATCATAACTATTTGGATACGAGTATACATAATTACATCTAAGCCTGTATTGCTGTGTCGATGTCTGTCCTACCTTCTTAGGTCTGTAAGCGAGTGTGAATGACGTAGTGGCGCGGCTATGTAAAGAGGAATCTGTCGCAGAACCGTCCAGTGTTCTGTCAGTGAAGTGTTGCTACAAGATGCCAGTTGATTTAATGTGCATACAATGTCGCACTTAGTAGTAAAAAATAGACTTGCTGATAGACAATGACCAGAACTGGCTACATGATAATAATTTATATATGTGTGGTTCAATTGTGATATTAATACATGAGGTACTTTTTTTGCGTGTATTGTCACTGTGGGTGCAATACAGACAACGGGCAGGCGCTTTAAAGGGGGCCAAAAAAAACCTTCACTATATAAGCGCGTTTTTAGGCTTGACGTAATTGAGAAAACGGTGCAAAGAGACCGAAGATTTATAAACAGGAAAATATAGCTGTTCCTAGTGGACAACAACAGCTGCCATCCTTCCTCAGTGCACATGCAGTGGCGTAGAAGGCAATACCTTGGAAAGCTTTATTGATCCTTCCACAGCCACCCTCAAGTCACAATGAGGTACTATCGCCAATTTATTCACTTTCCAAAGCAAATGCCACTGGCATCGTTGTATTGAAAGATAACCTACCAACAGGGCACAGTCATACGGTAGGAACGTAACTGCCAAGCAGTTTTACAAGATTACTTTCTCCATCCCCTGCCACTACTTCACTACTACACCAATATTCATTACACCGGTCGGTTGTAGAGTCCCCAGCGTCGCAATAGCTGGATATGAACATCGTATCGTCTGGCCATTGTCCCCATGTGTTTCATGTTTTTATACTAATATCAGAGTGCAGACTGCTCCCGTGTTCACATAAATGTCCACACGCACACCCTATACATACCCAATCGCCAATGGCCATAGTCAATATTCTTTTGCTGATGGATCTCCTGCCACTGAGCTTGTTCACTATTGTATTTTAATTTCTGCTCCATGGAAGGGACTACAGTGGCTACCATCAAAACCACTGAACTTCTTGACGCCCCACTACTGGCCGTAGCCGGTTCTATTTCTCCCTCCTTTCCTTCAGGTCCTGTGGGTGTGTACATCCACACACCTCCAACAGCTCCAGCATTCCGGACTGGAGGAAAGTTCGGGCGAGTCACAGCCTGGCCAGACTGCTCTTTTTTATTTTTCTTTGCTGCCACTAGCGCCCTCTTTTTCTTTACCACTGGGCTTATAAACTTCCTATGATCCATAGCTCCACAACCAAAATACCCTGTGTAACTAGACGCACCAGTGTATACCTTCGCTCTGTCGCTCCAATTACCACTGATACTTGACGTTGCAAAGGCACCTACAGACGTTGCCAGATTATCCACACCTATCTTACCCAAATCTATGACCGTTCGGAGAAACTCGCCTTCCTTCGATATCCCTCCATATGATACAATCACCTGTATATATCTCTATGTACTTGAGGCGTGCTGTCCAGTACAACTATCTTGATTCTCGCCTCACGTTCTGTTGCCGCTTTTACAAGTTTATTTTCCCAATCTGTATTCATATATCATGTAATAGTAGGAGAGGCCAGAGAGTAGCTTAGAACAAAATAAGGTTGCTGTTACAGTCGATAGAGATGTATTTTAGGGGCGTTCTTGTATCCGTGCTAGAACTTAGCTTTCACCAGCTAGAGATGTCCTGGTTCTGTTCGAATTTACCACTTGCTGTCAGCTCCTAGGACGTTCGGCCTGTGAAGCACAGTGATTGCGTGATGATGATGTGCGTTTCAATGACATGTGCAGAGCTAATTAAACTGTTCATATGTATATGTATGCCATCTCCCTATTGCGGGTTATTTGGACCATGTGCATTCAAGTGCTACCCTTGCTTTGGGCCAGTATTACTGGTTGTATCATTCACTACACACTCGGCTACTATTTCAATTGGCTACAAACAGGTTCTATCTGGCGCGTTTCCAGCCTATGATATATTCTTCCGTGTGTAGGACTCAGTGTACGACTCCACTGGATGAAGTTATGGGCATCAAACCCAGGAAGTGTCATTCAAGCGAATGATGGAGGATCAAAACAAGGCGCAGAATGCAATTTTGTTACCGATAATTAAAGATTGCATGACGTGGGTAGGGATAACACACCAGAAGAAAAAGGATTCTGGGTACACAGAGCCGGATGCGGTTTGCGATTATTCAAATATATATGAGCTAGCCAGGGCTTGTGGCAAACCGAATGGTGAAACAGATACATTGGTGCAGAAAGTTATGGTGGCAGCCAATATAAGCCTAAATTTATTGACGTACCACGCTGGTATTGCATAAAAAGCAGAGAACTGTACCGGCTGCTCCTTACTATGGAGAGAAGGACCCGATCAAACAGATGTTAAAAACCAAGGTCGGGAAGTGGAATGCATCGGGCATTTTGGCACCCACGCACTGGAGCCAGTAGTGTTCGACCACGTATTTAATAAATAAAGTGCCAGGGCTGGAATCGAAATATGGGGATTATTTCCGGATGTGTGTGAACTTGAGGCAGGTCAACAAGCAACTAAAAGCTGAACCATACTATATTCCGACTGAGAAGGAATATTTGAAGAACGTCAAAAGAAACCTAAATAACAGCTGTCGATCTAAGGTAGATTTTCGCCAGGTGCAGATTGCAGAGGAGTCAAGGAAGTATCTGTCGTTCACTATACCGGACGTTGCTATTAGCGGTCATGTGATGACGGTTGCTTTGGATTTATCGTGGGAATTTCAAGAGCTTTGCTCAATCTCCTACTTCCCGGGATTTGATGAGATCATACTATCATACGGTCGTTTGTTGGATCGACTACCTTCTAAACTATGCCAAATTTGCGTGGTTCGAGCAGCATCAAAGGGCATTCAAGCAGTGTGCATACGTTATGACACTGTGCCACGTTAGCGGAACCAACGATGGACGAACAGTTGATTTTTTTCTTCGGGCGCGCAAATATGTTGGAATTGATGGCGTGTGTATGGTAAAGATAAAAGGGAAGGTGCTGACGGTTTATTTTGTACATCCAAGGTTATCCAAGATATATGGGGCACAGCTGGGCTACCATTTATTGGACAAGGCGTTGTTTGGGGTGTTCACCATCCAAAAGAACATCAGGGTCCTAAAACGTAGTATTCGATCTACGAAGATCTTGAGTGATCATGCGTCGATGGTGGCCTTGAGTGCATGAGAGGTGCATGACTTCCCAAAAACGTTTAGAGGACGTCGGCAACGTAGATGCCATAAGGTCATCAGGGACTTGGGCATTACGGTAGCGCATAGCGGGCTCTGTCCAGATATCGACTCAATCATGCGGGTACATAGGGGTAGATCCAACTTGCGGATATCTTTTGGTAAGGTGTTGGTGCAGGTGTTGCGACGAAAGAACACAAGTTGGCTAGCAAGTCGTTTCAACTTCTGGAGCGGAAATAGGATCCACACGATATGCATGCGTTTATCTTTGCAGGCAATCAGCAACTGAGTACGTATTACGCTGTCATTACTGGGGTGAGTGCAGCTTAAGATTACAGAGGAGCGGGCGTGGATGACGCTGGTAGCTTCGTATTGGCCGTTTGCCAACCGGGTTTTGCTCCTAGTATCTCTTATGGAGGATGTCTCTATACGTGTGCCTTCGGAGGAGTCCATGTACCTGAGCTATGAACGCACGAGGCAGGGTCCACACGTCATTCTATATCATGATGGTGAGGTTAGGGTCTAGACGCCAGTATCGGCTCTCGGAAAATGTGTGGGATATATTTTAGTATCCGATGGGCGACAATAAGGTGCTCGTGGACCCACTGTCAGGGGTGGTGGGGTGTATGACCCACAACTGTACCCTTTGTTCTAATTACATGATGTCGGAGAAACAGCGATTTCTGCTGGCTGAACTTCAGACTCCAGGCGAGCTACCGATAGGATGCTTGGAGGTGTCTTTGTAAATATTCGAGTTCGTAATAGTAGAAGCACATGTTAACGTATATTATAAACGTATATAACATTATAATTTTCTAGTTATAATACTGGGATACGTTGAAACGTAATTGTAGGTATTTGAAAAAAGCAAACAAACGAATAGTCTAACTATAGACATTTGAAAAATGCAAATGAACAAACTAATCTAACTACAATCGTACAAAATAGAAAATACAATCGTACATTTGAAAATACAATCGTACATTTGAAAATACAATCGTACACAATAGAAAATGGATACTATTGTAGACGTTGGCGGTTTTTCTATAATGACATGTTTTCCAATCAGAATATTGGGATATAATCAAAAATGAATCTCAGGGTAAAATTTGACACTTGATGACAAACGCTGTATTTTCAAATACATTTAGCGTAAGAAAATCACTGAGAAACAGGACATGCTATTGACTCCTCCTAGCCAGCCTACTAGATGGGCCCGACTATCGTACGGACTGAGACCGAAATAATCGTGGTACCTTCCAGTTTTGTAGTAAATATGTTGAATGACTGAACCAATCGACCTAGTACTTGGTTGGTTGGTTCAGTCATTCACTTAATTTACTACATGGGACCTTCCGGAGGAGAGATATAAGTTAAGACAACGGCACGGGCTGGAGAGGGTAGTATTCCTAGCGATGCATACATCGTGGGCGGAGTAGAGGAGACGAAAGGGACGACAATGGGCTGTGAGTGTTTGGATGGGTCGTGCCAATCCTCAGGAAATGACTGGGGAGTATCGGACATGGTTGAAAACACAGATGAAGTAGGAACTTGATGTTGCGATTATTGTATTGGCGCTGTGTTTGAGTACTTCGGATACGCCAAGTATTGGGGGTGCTAATCGTCGAACGATCCAGAAAGACTTCATAACCTCCCTGTGTGTCGAAATTGTGGTGTACGTTGAGTGCCTTGCCGTCAAGTTTAAGAATATGAGGCATCCAAAGTGGGCGTCAACAGGCCGGGGGATCAATTTCTGGTGCCATAAGTCACTCGGAGAATAGAAGTTTTCGTGGTGACTAGGGTGTCATTCTTTATTATATCTGTCCAACGCTTGGCGTCACTCTAGAGAGCCTGATGGGGCATCCCCACTTCCGTGAGTAATGATCGGGCAATCTTGCTGGAGGTCCCGTGAGCTTGGGTATATGGCGGCGGTTTCTGAAGTAGGATCTAGAGACTTGCATTGTCTCTGTTTCCTTGAGACGAAAGTAGTGTCTCCATCCGCAATAAGTTTATAGGGCTCCCAATGATGACGTGCTTGCAGGTGTAGCTTGTTTATATTGGTAACCATATCTGTTTAATCTTGGAGGTTGGCGTGGAGGCCGTAGGCGCTGTCTTGGTCAATCGTGTTGAGTGTGTACCGATTACCGTATTAATCTCCAGAAAGGGGCACCTGCAGATCGATGTGCAAGAGTTCTCCAGGACAGTATTTTGTGGTCGAAGTGTTGTGGGAAACATTCCTTCGCGCACTTTATGTACAATACTTCGGATATTCCGGATGAGCTCGTGTAGCATCCAGGGACCAGATTATCTGAAAAGCCAATCCCAATCCCAAAACCCAGGATTATCAAATATTGGTTTTGGATCTAGGATCCAATATTTCTGATGACAGAGTGATTAGTAGTAGAAGCGGGAATACCGGTAGATGATACCGGGACTCCCGCGTGTGAGAGAAACACTTAAGTAAAAATTGAGTCTAGTGTAGAAAATACTAACCCAAATAGAGACACAATGCGATTCCTGTAACCAAGGACTTTACCGAGCTGTGAGATTCGCACTTGAGAAGAGGTCTATTGTTTCCTTTGGTCGTAACTTGCAAGCTACTCTCAAACTCTACACTCGGGTATAGAGAATGGCTGAACGTAGGTCGTCGTCGAGAGATGCATCCGTGTGGATTAAACCGAAATAAGCTATCAGAGTATAAACCCAGGAGGGTCTGCCGACCGTGGCCTTATCGTGACGGAGGAAGGTGGAGTGTCTAAGTTCTGTATAGTATAGGACTGGGACTGTGCACGAGGGCGGAGAGGCACAAGAACAGCACAGTGTTAACACTTGTGCTTACAACTTTGTCTATGAACTCCTTGGTGCCGGACCAATTGCGGTTGTCATAGGTTTTTTCATTATGTAGACGTGCTTTGCGTCAACAAGTGTGAATGTCGCCACCATGAGGGCTACAAAATTACAAGTGTAGAACTGCCGTTTGTGGAGAGACGAATAAGTCCATGGTAGGTTCGCTTCCTAGTAATTTCATGGAATTTTGGAAGTCGAGGCGATTCAACATCCATTCTTCTGTCTTGACGCCAACAGGGGCTCGTGCGTGAGTGTGACGTCGTCTGTGGCTGCCATCTTGAGGGGGGTCGAGCGACTGAGGTGGTCTATATTATACGAGACTTGCACCCCAGCAGAATTGTCAGTCACATTAAGAACATTCCTAGCACATGCATCATTCAATAATCTCACAAAGGTCCTACACTTTGAAGTAACCACGACATATCTCTATTATGTAAAACTGGACATACCAGTTCACATGCATCCACCCAAAGAAGCAGTGCAACTGGGCAGCTATCCACCAAATACAGTTCTTCGTCTAAAATGAAGATTATATGAATTAAAGCAATCAGGCAGGCTATGGAACTTCAACATTAAGTACTCAATTCATTTGGATTTCAACAAACAGAAGTGGATGAATCCCTTGAGATCATCAAGGCTAGAAGATGATGGTAGTCTTACATGTAGACGAAGTAGTTTCAGACGTTCAGCGCGAACTCAAGATGGTCCATGGATATTCTCTAAATTAGAGATAATACACTACCTAATGTCTTTTAACGTGCACGACACCTAGTAGGATTCAAGATCGTTAGGATAAGAGGCTTGCATGGATAAGATGATCATCGCCTTCCATTTACATGACACTCCTACTAAAAATACACCAGGCACGGGCAAACATCGATCCTCACTCGCAGGATCACCTTATAAAGAGAAATATAGAATAAGCAGTGGAATTTTAGCTGCGTAGTCGGTGTGCACGGGACGATAAATACCGGCAGTCTTAACTCATCCGTCCCCCCCCCCCCTCTCCTCCCTTTCATTCCTCCGTTTCCCCTTTTTCTGTTTTACTTTTTGCCCCTTATACACACCCAAAAAAAAGAATCGAGTTTAGGTTTAATAGGCTAGGGTTCAATATACGGACGGTTGACGGTACGTATATTCGATATATTTCTTTTATATTTGGCCATGATGTATACAATGAATGTTTGGTGTCCTATCGAGATTCCCAAATTTCTAGTCTCGAAGTGTCGTCTTTTCAACCACAGGATGGGGCTCGGTAGGTATCGGAAAGGATAATGTAATGATGGTGGCTTATGTTCTGTTTGTTCCAAGCGGATGGATCGATACAAAAAAAATTGCGAACGCTAAAGATTTTGAGTTTGATTTACAAAAAGGCCTTCAATAACTCAAGAGAGATGGTTGATAGTTGCCAGAATTAGCCGCACAACTGATGACGAGGTTTCGGCGGTTACTGTCGCTAACACGCGAAAGCATCTTTCGTTGAATTTAGTGAGTGTCTCAGTACTACCATCTCCTCTTCACATCACATGCGAGTTTACGCAATACATAATATTAATAGCATATCGGAGTCTGAAGTTGCTTACAGGGTGATAAGTATCATGTGATTTATCGGACGCAATGGGTGAATCACTGCAACCTCGTAGAATACAATCGAGGTCAGCTGTCTGACGGCAATCGCTTGGCTGCCAATATTTAATATTTTCTCGCACCGTAAGCACTTGTATACTATAATTCATGCTGAAGACTCGCCCCCGGTGTAGGAGACATACAGTCGGAAGTCTGACAGGCTTTAAAGTGTTCAGAAAATACCGATTTTCTATACAAGTGTCTGCTCAGCAACTCGGTTCGTCATTTAGACCACTAATTTTGCGAGTCTGGCGACGGTTGCGAGATAGGTGCTTGTGCGTTCCTAAGTTCTATATCGAGCCAATATAAAATATGCAATGCTACTGTTCTATGCTGGTTGAGAAGATCAAGAATATACATGATCTACCTAATCTAACTTCTAATTTAGATCATGTGTATGATAATACGTCACACAATGTTAGGTATCCGAACCCCGGTTACTTGCGAAGCCCTCGTGTGGTGCTCACTGTAAATTTCATCCACTTGCGATCTTTCACCTTAGTAGCCGTATAACAGGCAATTACGGAAGCCTATTCTATGCCCAGGTCGAGGCAATTGTCACATGTACAGGCTAGCTATTAAGTGGTGGTCTGACAATACATTCGGCTGGATTGATGTCAACGCGGAACGTTGTGCAGAACTGAAAATTCAAGCACACTGAATGCTAAATGTATGGTATTTGCAGGGTGGCACACAAGAAGCAGAATTTCATATTCTTCAGGGTCGCCCAGTTTCGGATGGGCATGCGTCCAATACATCGAATATGAACCTCAACTGCTCCTCAGTCTGTGCGATAACAAGAAATAGTGGGACTGTGAGCGCTACGCGCGATACATTTAGTGTAATGTAAATATATCACACAGTACCTTAAGCTGTATATAGTAATGACTGATAAGTTGAGCAACCTAAATGAGTCCGATTGAGACTGCGACATTCCTACATGCCAATACAAACACCGGCATCCAAACTCAGTGTTGTGTCGGTACTAATATAAAGATCTTACCCACTAGAAATAGATAGATGTGCACGCCATATATGTTCCAACCCAAATCGCCAAACCACTACCTTTACTGTATTCATATATCATGTCGCAAACCGGAATTTCAAAACCATATATACATATACATATGTAAGAGGGAACTCACCTGCACAGCCATCGGCCTTCTCTGACGCATGCTCACAACCTGGCCAAATACATCTATAACGCCGTCTTCTCTCGCTGTGACCAGGCACGCATCCACAGCACAGTACACCCCAGACCGGCCTAGCCCCGCGCTGCAGTGTACCAACAATGGTGACATGGTAGCAGACGCCTGGGCAAATAGAAGTTCGGTACTTCTTGTCCAATTGGCGTCGAGAGAATATGTGGAGGTCGGCTTGGCTTGGGCGTGGGTGTAGGAGTGAGTGCCCGTATTATCATGACCCCATGTATGCGGGTAGGCACCACCATCGCTCTTCAAAGAAGCGTTCCCACTTGCGCTCAGATCGGTTCTGGCACCCGCTGTCGCCAAACCAGTCCAGTCCGGCTGGCGTGTATGGGCACTATCTGCAGAAACTACCGAAGCAGATTCAGCGTAACGCGCCGAGGAATCAGTGCATTTACCAAGAGAGCTACGAGCCCCCTCCAACGTACACCTGTCGCTCTCGAGATCAAAGTCAGTAGGCGATGGTACCCGTGTGCTCTGTGTACGACGTGCAGGCACGCGCTCGTGCAGTTTCTTCGCCGATTGCAGGTTCGATAGACACGACCCTTTCATTGCACTTGTCCGTACGATCGGACCTACACCATCACTGGTGTGTGGGTCTATTAGTTCTCGTTCTCGCACGTGCTCTGCTATATCTACGTTCACTCCCCTCACAGTTCTTGTACGTTCCAGAGTCGGGAGCTCGGTCCGCGACGGCAGTCGCCCACAATCAAATTCACTGGCACCCGATTGGCTTACACTATCCCGAACTATTGCAGATAGTCTATGTCTCCACAACTTGGGCGCGATGTCAGGCGCTCGCATATCCTTCAAGGTATTTGTGCTATTCAGCACCTCGTCGCATGCATCGTTGGTGACACGTTCTTGGGTATAGTGTGTGCGTGCACGCGAGTAACCAGGAGCGTAGCTCTGGGCACGCGCATACGCATGTGGGTGACTGCGTACCTCCGTAGTATCCGATGTATCGTTGCCTGCAACAATAAATCCCCCATCTGAAGTGGATCGTTTGTGTCCATCAATAGTGTGCAAGGTATCCTCTGGTGGAGACTGTTGATCGGTAGTTTCTGTCGAAATTCGGGCACTTTTCCGTGTATATTCGTAGCGTTTTTCATCCGAGCCTCTACAGATATCCGTGGCATTCTGATCCCCACACACCTCGCCTAACCTATCAACTTCCAAACTCGCCCGTGACGCACTCGTCGTCAATCGAATGTCGCTATCGGCACGGTATCTCTCACCTTTTATATTCCCTGTATTGCTTTGTATATCATAGCTACTTAATTTTTCGTTTGTATATTTATCGTCACTCCAGTGTAGTTTGTGACATCCATTTTCCGTACCTCCGTTACTAAATTTAACTTGGCTCGTTTTCCCTGTTCGCTTGTCGTCACTGATACAATCAGTGCCTATGGGCGGGAGGTTATGCTTTCCATTGCGTGCAACATCACACGTTGGTATCCCAATTCCCCTTTCGTTCGAACTTACTAATATTGGTTTTGCGTGATCTACACGTATACGCTCTCCTACCCCTTGGTACGCACCTCTCATTCCAGGCGATACATCGCTCCCCACGGGCATCGACCCAACCCTGCGGACGGGTTCTTCGCTATGTCGCCGTGGCCTGTGCATACCTTTTCCTTTCGTCTTATATCTTATCATGTCATCATCCTTCTCTTCTATCTCATCATCCTTCTCTTCTATCTCATCACCCTTCTCTTCTATCTCATCATTACCCCCGTTCTTATGTTCCATGGTCACACTCAAGTTTCGCGAAAACATATTCGACCTAGATCCGGCGGACTTTGCTCTCGTACGCTTCAGCTTATTAAGCTTGAGCCTCCCATATGTACCACCACTCTCCGACTTCCCTTCAGTAGCATTTCCACAATCACCAGTGTTGCTGGTCAAATCAAGCGCGGAGTGAGGGCCCACATCAACGGAATATTCAAGCGCAGATGCCTTCTGTGCCGCTTTAACCAGATTCCCCTCGGACTTTGATACTCGCCCCGGGATACTGAGAGGCCGTCTGCACCATCCACGCGACTTCAACCCGCTGAAAGCCTCAATGACTGAGCGCGACTCACTGCGCTCCGAGCAGTTTGGGCGGCACTTCTCGTTGTATATTTGGCCCTTTCCGACGTTTGTTTGGCGTCTTTCGGCGTATGCTTGGTCTTTATCGGAGGACTGTAATTCTTTGGGGCTAGAAGTACCCGCAGTAATGCAACCAGAAGCCCATTTGGGCGATTTACATTTGAATTGTGTTCTTACCAGCTCAGGTAGTCCACTCGATAGTCGTTGCACACTTGAAAATGCCTTACACTTTGCATCTATGAACAAGTTGCAGTCACTCGACGACTTACATTTCGCTTCAGTCCACACTATGCAATCACTCGGTGTTTTACATTTAGTGCTCATATGCCCCGCACTATTACGCATTGTCATACCTTTGGTTCCGACATGTACTAAACTGTCACATAATGATCTGTACTTCGCCTCGGTGTGTACTAAGCTATCACAGGACCTTGATGAGCGGGCGCTGAATCCTTCATCGACCAATTCCCCAGAGCCACAGCCTGTGGCAACCGATCTCTGAGCTAGAATAGTAGTACATGGCGTTCCCTCCAAAACTACATCCCCAGTGTTTGCTGAGATCATTTTACCTACGGTCTTCGCAACATCTGAGTCATGCTTAACTTCTAATATTATCGACTGAGTACTGCTGGGGTCACCTACAGCGAAGTTCTCACTATTGCGGTCATATTCAACAATTTCGCGATCAATATTACCATCTTTACAACCATCGTCGGCTGCGCTAAACCGGGAATTGCTAACGCTGCCACCAGATATCTCATCATCTTGTCTGCTTCTCCTATTCCGGGAGCCTTCCACATAAGCATGTGCAAGCCCAATAGACTGCCATGAGTGTGTTCGTGAGAGCACATCCCGCAGCGGTTCTGGTGGAGAGTCAGCTGATGTGTCCCCAGATGCAATGCTCGCTAAACTACTCACGGGTTTAAAGTCGTTGCTAAGTATGCTCAATTTCCTAAGGCTCAGATTCCCGACCTTGGCATGTGTATGGGACTGTAATTCAGGATCGCCCACTGTGTTCGTATCTATATTAGTGTGTATTTTTGTCTCTGTATGTGTGCCTGTTGGGCCGTGGTTGGTTTCTTTTGCTCCCTCGGACACCAATTGCGATGAGGGTAACCATGACGACGAGTGCAAACTTACCCCCGAGCCCCTCGTAGCGCTCGCCTCTGCAGGTAAACTCTCCTTTGTTGGGCTGCCTGGGCTGCCTGGGCTAGAGGCGCTGCGGCGTGTATGTCCTTCATTCTCCCGCGCTGCATTGATGCGCATCATGTGTAGCCAGTGTCGTTCACACGCGAGGTTGTAGGCCTCTGTCACCCGATCGCGAAAGGTCAGGAACTCCAGATGTGACTTAGGGACACCGAAATCTGGCCAGTTGTTGTACTGCACAACGAATGTTTCGATGAGATAATCTTATACTTGAACATAAAATAGAGATGAATATATATATATATATATATATCTATATATATATATATATATGACTAAATATGACATATATATATATATATATATATATATATACTATAT
>NW_014040284.1:15213-22851 GCF_001186125.1 Sphaeroforma arctica JP610 | reverse complement strand
TAATACTACACACACACAACACACAACACACACACACACACGACACACACACACACACACACACACACGACACACACACACACACACACACACGCACACGCACACACACACACACACACACGTATATATATAAGGCAAAAAAGATTAAGCGAGTCTTACTTAAAGTGGGATGTGGTGCACTGTCAAACCAACGTCAATGCATGTCGATTACATGAATCCACAATCAATATACACTGGAATAAGACAAAGTAAGGAAATGCTTGCCGCGCGGACTCGGAGAATAAAAAACAAGTTGCTAGGCTCGCGTATCGGCGGTATATGTCCAAATCTGCCGCAGTGGGATATGTATATACTCACTCACACCTGGTGAAGTTAAAAACGTTTAAATTCCAGTTGTAGTGTACATTCATGCCGCTATACTAAAAGCAAGAGAACTCACATCTCTATATACGTACACGCAGGATAACTCACATCTCCATATACGTACACGCAGGATAACTCACATCTCTATATACGTGCACGCAGGATAACTCCCATCTATATGAGTGCACGCAAGAGAACTCACATCGGTATATCCACTTGTGCGCACATAGATGCACATATCGTAGACATACCTGCAGCTGTGTGACAATCAGGGGTTCCGCATCCGGATCCAAGGAGCATGTCACGCGAAAGTACCGCACTGTCAGAAACGAATTCCCGTTCTCTTCGCCTTCAAGCTCGCTAGCCGCACGTTCAGGAACAGCCGAGCCAGCCTCACCGCTAGGAGTGTAGGTAAAACTTCTCCGAACAGCTTCCATACTGGGCGTGTAGCTCAAATTAGTCCGCGACCATGTGTCACCGTCTGCATTGGGCGCGACTGTACTCACAGGCAGGGATCTCTGGGTAGGGAACACCTTTCTGGCCAAGAACGACACTACAGGGCTTCTGGGTGTAATAGGTTCGGCCTCTGTACGGGTTCTGGGAGATAGGCCCTTGGTCACATGTGTGTGGGTCCTTGTCTTCGTATCTGTATTTGCACCTGTCTTCGACCCGGCATTCTTGCGCTTCGGTGCGTTCTCAATAGCAGTTGTATCCAGTTGCAAGTCGGGTTTGCTACCGCGTTTTTGACTATCCAGCCTCACGAGTTTTAGTACAGTCGAGGGAAAACACAGCTCCTGCCGGAGCCGCGGTGATATGGGAGAGTCTGGTGGTGTGCACAGTATTGTTGGTGAACTGGGGCCTGAAGCAGAGCGATTGTAATCGTACGTACTCTTCTGCCTCGCCAGGTTTATTTGCTTACCCAAACCACCTCTGTTGTAACCGCAAGAGCCGATGCATTCAGATGTGCATACCTCTGCACTGTACAGGGGCGAGATGCGTCTTCTGCTTGTATCAGTAGCTGCGCCTGACCTCGTGGTAGCGGGTGAGCTTTGCGCACGCACATATATGGGGGTGTGCCCATCTGAGTGCGTGTCAGCTTGAGAGCTTGTAGACGCACGTGTCGGTGAGTGCTTGTGCGAATACTTGGGTTTTGACAACAGCGACGTTGTGAAATCAAACGAATTCGATTGTATAGCTTTCACTTTGCTCGTACTACCGTCTCGCGCACCTGTTTCCGCACACCCCTTGTCCTTATTTTTCTTTCTATCTTTCGTGTTCCACTTTACGGGTGCGGTAGAGGTTGTGCTCGGACTCGTCTCTTTCATACTTGTACTCGTACACAAGCTAGACACGCTCACATTCGCACTATCCCCGCTTATACTGACTGCCGGGCTCACCCAGGCACTGCCGGGCAAACTCGCACTGCCACTGGAGTGCAAACTCGCGCCGAAGCTATTAGTAGAATCTCCATCATAATTCAAGTCCTTTTCTGCCAATTCAGAACGATTATACACACCCTTTTCTAATGTGTCTCCGCCTCTCTGTGCGTGCAAATGCGCTGTTTGCCCGCCGTTCAAGCCAGTAAACGCCGCAGTTGCAAAATCGACATTTCTGCTTTTCGGCGAAGATGTCCCGCGCCGGGTAGGTTTCTTTATCAGCACGGTCGGCAGTCGCCGCCTCCCCGAGCCCTTCACCGAAGTTGGAACTAGAAGAGTATACGTACAATTTCATCAGATAGGATATATATATATATATATATATATATTATATATATATACACACACACACACACACACACACACAAATACTATATATATATATATATATAATATATACATTTATATTTATATATATATACATATATATATAATACATATATAATGTAGATATATATACATACATACATGACATATATATATATATATATATACTTATATATGTGTATATACATTTATATATATTCATTTTATATATATATATATATATATATATATAATCTGCGAGGTGTTGAGTGTGCTTCGAGGTCAATATGCCGAGCGGAGTGCAGTAAATTCAAACGCGAGTGCTGACTAATACTCACTGGCCCGTCAACCGGCTCACAGCATACAAGTTTGGAACCAAAACAGTGCATAAACACATTCAACCAGTATATGACTACAAACGAATTTGACCCTATTGGTCTATACATACCTTGAGATTTGATAGGGTGTTTGGAGGGCAACTGCGGACTGGCACTATATTTGGCCTCGTCGGCATCTCTGATGTCAGTCTCATGACTCGATGAAGCCGCTGGCCTCATATTCGTGCTGGTGTGTGAATGCGTACGTGTGTGGAAATATCTAACTGCGCGTTCTTGAGCTTGTGCACGTTTAAGCGATGAGTCGTTTGTGCTGGGCATAGAGTGTACACCCTCTGCAAACCTGGCGTCTGACACCTCTGCAGTGCAGCTGAGATCACTGAACTGCTTCTGTTCGATCTCTGTGGGCCATAGAGCCTCCTCTTGGCTGATGTTCACTACTGTAATGTATGCGTATGTGCGCTCCTCATCTGGCCAATACTTGTGCATTTTCACCTGATATTAGAATTAGGACGCCGGGTTTATGTTTTTGAACTGTGTTGACACGTAGATTATAAGTATGCGCAATCAAAGTGTATGATAGCATTAGCACCCCACGTACACACAGATAGGTGCTTTGAGACGACCTTTTCGTGCGCAATTGATCCCAAGCGATACAATCTAGGACTGATACTGGTGTCGAGCGAACTGGTCAAAACAGACGGCAGACAATTTTATAAACTGAAGATTAGGTTATTCCCTTATGATGTACTACCAAACCAAACAAGCTATACCCGCAAAACAGTCTCATCCCATATTTAGGTGACGTAGAGATAAATGCTACCTACCTTGCCGTCTTCAATGCGCTGTCCCAATGTGACAATCACTGGCATCCGTTCCTGCCACACCATTCGCCAAAAATCGGTGTATGTATTGGGCATGGGTGCCTAGAGTGCGAAAGTGTACGGAAGTAGGAGGATAGTTAGTTGGCTTCAGGAGACTACATGGAACAAGTATGAGCGCAGTGCTCAGTTGCGCCTATACGGAACCTCCAACTCTGAAATCAAATGAGATGAATTTAACGTCAGCAGATACGCACGTTAACTAGATTTTGATGCACTCTTGTATTCCGTAAATTTTTCATCCGAGATTTGAGCGAGTTTTAGCTTGAGTTTGCTAAACGGTCAAAGCATGCTCACAGTACGAATATGTATATTGTACGCGCGAGGCACAGGATATTCGCATGTCAAGTTCACACCCGAAGAACGCAACAGACGTGCACACTCAAAGTATGCAGCAACTGTCTCTGTCATGCAAGACACTACTTGTATTTCAATGTCTATATGGATTCTACAGCTGGCATTCAATACAAAAGTATACTTCAAGCACGCGGGCACTGAACACCAATGATATGAGAGGAAAGCGGACTGAAAATTGAAAGTACAAATACGTAGAATCTGCTGAACAGTTTGCAATTCCCCTGAAACACCCGCAATCCTAATTTCATTCCTTATTACTGAAACAATTCCTGCAGATTCGTACGGCAACCCGGTCCCGATTAATATATTGCGTGTCCATCTCATGTGTGCAAATCATATACATAGTGTGCACATAGTGCACATTCATATGTGAATGTACATACATGATTGACTAATAAACACTCGCCCACCCCTTTCCCCCTCACTAACAAACCTGTGTCGCCACATAACGGTTAGGTCTGCTTTTGCCCGCATCCATATAGCTGGCATTGATGTATTCCGACAAACTACTGGTTGGTGGGCGCCGCAACAACTTAATGAGAGAATTATCATCTGTGAAGATCGAGAAGTAGTGCCGAGATTAACTCACAATGGTTATCATAAAATACTAAACGAAAAAAATGTGGCGCGGCGACTGATGTAATGCGAGGCATTTACAGTGATGGACATTCAATTGTAGCCACGACACAATGACTGCTGTCGGCTACATTTGCACGTATACGGAAGCTCACACTAGAGCTGAGTCACCACGTGTAGCGGCAGTACACGCCAGCTAGAGCCGAGCCAACACCAGCAAAAATGTGAATGACCATACCATCGCCCGACATACCTGGTAGAGCATTGCTGTAGCGATTCAATTTAGCGTTGGCCTGGGCTGTATCAAAGCATGGTTCACCGTAAGTGTAAGCTGCCAGCTCAAGCCAAAGTTTGTGCAGATCTTTGCCGTCTTTCCGTCTTAACCGACGTGCCAGTGCTAATGAGTGTGATTGCAGGTACGAGCCAGGATTAGCCATTGCGTCGATAGTGGAATCGAGATTGATTTAATGCTGCGTGTATATGATAGCGTAGGCCAGCCGATTTTAGATTGAGACCAATAGGTGCATTCAGTTCGGTACTGAGATTGCGGTTGCATATGCATACGTAGCCGGGCCAAGTTTGAGATCAAGCTGGACATCAGAGAGAATTGAGGATTGGACTGATGCTGAAAAAGTACAAGTGCGGAACCCCCGCTGGACATTTCAGAGAGAATTGGGGTTTGGACTGATGCTGAAAAAGTATAAGTGCGCGACCTCCGAGTTTGAGACATTCCAGAGAAAATTGGGGATTGGACTAATTCTGAAAAATCATATGTACGGAACCTCTGAGTTTGCAATCAAGCAGTAAGTTGAATACGCAATTGAGAAGGAAGTGTGTTTGTATTTATTATTTTTGAAAAGTAGTAAATCCCGCAATGCGATCGCATACTCGTTGGCCATCAAAGGGTACAGCTATGAAAAATGTAAGACTAGCATGACTACACCATGTCAGCCTACACTGTCTTATCCACTTAATAAGACATATCCTAAAGAGTGTCCTCATTGGTCATCACAGATGAAATGCATTAATACAGTCGCGTACACAGTTTAAATGTAAGCGTTCCAAAACAGCCCTGCCCAGCGTATATATCAATATTCTTCAAGCTACCCCGAATACCCACCCAGTATCGTTCTCTTGTAGGGTACAAACCCTACAAAGTCACAGACAAACAGCCAAAATACTCACAGTGGAAATGGGAGGCTGGCACGGGCGCCTTCAAGCTTCCGAAATTCGTAGTCAACGTTTGTATTAAGTTGTTGATAACCCCAGATGTATCCCGTAGAGAGCGTGTCTTTATGGGCACCCAGGGTCGCTTATTGCCAGCGATGATCTTATCCTTCGGGTTCTCTGCGCGCTTGGTCATACCCGTTCCCTCATTTGATTGTGTGTGGGTGCGTGTCTGTATTTGCTCCAACATATGTCGATGCACGTGCATGTAAATGTGTCTCTGTAAGCGTGTGTGCTTCCCTGTCAAGTCTTGCAGTGCGTGTAAAGGAGTATTCTGCGTCTATGTAGTTTGATGTATGAAGTAGGTATATGTACATTATAACGTGAGAATCCTTGCGTGGCCGGGTAAGCCTACGAACAGAGTGATTCTCGTTTATGCATATGCTTTGTACGTGTACTTCCGACATCTAACATTCCAAAACTCTAGGTAAAGATAACCTGTCAATACCCAGGTATTTAACTATCGAGAAAAAAAAAGCTTATTACAGGCGAACTCTTCTTCACTTGTGTGCATAGCGTAAGACTACATCGATGTCGTACCCTCAATTTGCGATTGTTCTGATGGATAGAACGTAAATGAACACTGACGCCCGTACATACCGTATGGTTGTGGTAGCTGGCCTGTTTATCGCCTGGACCACTCGTTGCATGCACGCTCATCATTTTTTCCGCGCCCGTGTGCAATGCTCCTTTCCTTTCAGATTCCCTCCCATCCCGGTTTGCCTGCTGCTGGTCGTACACCTGTGGTGCCCTCTCAGCGATTTCGTTCGCATTTGGGTCAACGCACAACCATTGCCCATCCCTACTGTGTACACCTTCCGGAAAGACATCCGGCATAGACTCGAACTTAAGTGTTCGCCCGAGTGAGTCTCTACTACCGCCACACGTGTACGTGGGAGTGTGAACGTATGTGAACACAGACTCTGCGCCCCCTTCGTTATCGTCGGCTGGCGGGGGGGTAAGTGATCGCCGGTCCGGTCTCACAGGAGGTTGCTCCAAATCGCTCCTGTGGAAAGACATATATGGCACTGGTCAGTTCCAGGCGACATATACACGACTCTGTGCTGGAAAAATAAATGTCCTTCTCTAAGACACTTGGTTGTACGTTGACGAGCATCTCACCACCTAACGAATATACAAGCCTACCGAGATTGAACTGTTTGTTAAGACCAATACACGGCCTGGTTTGTGACACTATAAATATATCACACTCCGAGGCTGTATTTAATAGTGAACTGTGTGGAGATACACAAGAGGTCGGCGCGCAATCCCGTGTAGCAGTGCATCCGTGCTACAGAGTAGCTTGTCCCTGCGAAGTATCATGGCGGTGTAGCATGCCAACAAATCATAAATATGCACCTGCTCACGCGGCTCATTGAATCGTAAATTTGGACCAACCCAATCCAATGTGAAAGCCAGTTGTCCATTTATACGTACCCAGTTTTGAGTAGCTATCGGCAAAACACTGTGTACCAGCACTGAAACTTCGTTGCTGCCAAAAATTAAATGAACGCAGACTCACACACAGCCACCCGTAGAAAGACAATAAAATCGAAGAATGTAAATACCTTTTGATATTGCCTGTTGAAAGTGACTTTTTATGCCTTCCTTTTCGGCTTTTAAACCATCTCGTCTGCGGTTGGCACAAATGGAAGTAAACAATTGATGAATAGTAAAGAACGATCACATCCTGTACTCGTGTTTTACGGATTAAACAATAATTCCGCGGCTGAACTAGAATTTGCCACCAAAGCGTTCGTCGCCCAACGACACCAGCTCAATAAAAAGCCCCAAAATATTCAACCAAACAGGCCTTGGCAAAAGCTCATGTATGCTCTGTACAACAAGAAAGTATCCCAAGAGAACCCAAAGCACCAACAACTGCAAAAGTAACAGTGGTTTTAAGACAAAATAAAATGATCGTCGTAAGAAGAAGCTCGATAAATGTTGATATTGAAATCCCAATCTCGAACGTAAGCAAAGAGCTACCAGACAAGATAGCGTACAATTGAGAATTTGTGCCAACATTCGGTGCAGGAAATATCTCTCATGCATATACACGAATAAAACATATCTAAACACACACACACACATATATATATATATATAATATAACAAATATATATATATATATATAATACACACACACACACTATA
>NW_014040284.1:0-14079 GCF_001186125.1 Sphaeroforma arctica JP610 | reverse complement strand
TATAGTATATATATTATACACTTAGTTTGTATTCTTTTGAACAAAAGTGAACTTTATATCAGACCCGCTATTAACACGATACACCCACCTCGGAACGAGTTGGCGGTGCCAGTGAATCCACCTCCACATTTTTGAATTCCTTCTTATGAGAGTTCTCTTCCCTCATGATTCGCCCGAATTTGTAGCGATTTGAAACCGAAGACTTACTGAAATATATGCCTATTGGACTTGCACCTTCTGTTCGTAGCAATATACAACGCCCATATGCATGGTTGATGTTACAGACCGGTTAAATAGGCCTCATCAGCAGATTTTGAGTATTAAACAACTCGGCTTATGGTTCGTTACTGGATTCATCTAGGTTCGAGCATGTCCGAACTATCACAGCCTTTGGCAGTGAATGGCAGTGTATGGTGCTGACTGTATCTTTAACTACCGATCACTATATATGCACACATATTTACATATAAATTTATAGATATATATATACATCATATTTGTGTACTATATTGTAAATAAATACTTTGTATATCAATACTTTTTGTATAAATAAATAAAAGCAAGTTCTTAAGAGTCCATTAAATAAATACAATACTGTATTTTACATATTTACATTCATACATGATGCATATTTAAATAAATACGCCATACAGTATATTGTTTTTTATATCAATATGTATGACACAAATCTATTCGTAATAATTGGCGGGCATTTCTATAATCGATAACCATGATGATGCATAAAATACCAAAAATAACATGGCCCTCTGGATTTGAGTCTGCGCTAAATTTACGATTTCCGCTACGACAGGCCCGGTGACTCTTATTTGATTCTAAAAATAGACGTCTATTTGTGCCTCACTTTTGCTTCTTATCTCGAAAATGAAATAGACTATTAAGTAGTGATTTTGCACAGTAATCTAAGTATCTAATTATCTATACACGATTATCTCCATTAATACTGTCGAACTCTTCTTGCAGCGCTGCTGCACCTCCTTCTGCCGCCAGGTACCGTATGTCATTGTTCTGCCGTATGTCCGTTAACAACAGATCACGTCTGTTGCCCACTGTGTCGCGTTTGTTGTAATCCACCGCTCTAGCATCTAGCAAATAATTGATGTGTGACCCAGATGCGTCTAGAACGAAAGCCCACGTAGCTCCTAGTTTACGGGCGATTACTAACTTATTTCTCAGCATAGCAACATTGATTCCGGTGTGCTTGTGCAGTTAAAGCATTCTCTTAGTTCCTTTTTCAAGGCGTCACCTCTCGTATCATTCACATCGAGCCAGTTTCTGTTAGTTTTTGTTTGTTCTCCGAATGCAGACACTTGCATCTCATCTGCTCGTTTTCGCCGTGCGCAGTTAATTTTGGCTTTCTTCATAGACCTTTTAGAAAGATACAACCTGTTCATGCACTTTACCATGTTATTGGCACCAATGTTGATAAGCGTAGATAGTATAGGTAGAAACACGTCTTGTTCTCGGCTACGTCCGCATTGACATTCGATCAATAGTTATGAGCACTCGGGTTGTAAACGGCTGCGTTTATCTACCTGATTTCGTAGTGCTGTGATGCTTACTCTTGCACTTCTAATGTCTTGAAACTACAAATTGTTAATCTCCTTGTCAGACGTTAAAGTATCTATGACCTCTGCACATATAAATGCATGGCATGCACAGCTGAACTAGGATACATTAGATTATCGTGCTTTATGTATTCTATGAGCTCCATTGGATAATCCATGGCTTATACGCCTCCTAGTTCGCCTATTTCAATATGCTTGTCCGCTCGTACACTTGCAAAACATTCCTCGCACCATTATTGCAATCTAGTTGCTTTCTTCAAAACAAACATCACATTTTTTCGAACAATATAACGCAATGTATGTTTGTATTGGCATTTTGTACATTTGTAGCATGTTGATTGAGTTGTAGTGGTAAAAGGTAAGAATGTCATCGATACTTTGCGTGAGGCTATTAACTGTATCGTCTACATAATCGTCCAGCTCAACATCAAAAATATCGCGCACCTGTTTCCAATTACACGCACCTCCTGATTCGTCTGATGAAGTAATGTACGCTTTGTTGACTGTCCGTTTTCGCTCATGTTCACACATTTCAGTCACGTCCAAGTTAGGTTCGCCGCCGTTTGCCTGTCGGGCGACTCCGAAATGCAATTCTATACGGTCGTTGCATGCATTACCTATGATGACATAATCAAAGCCCAACAGGTTTAACTGGTAGTTGATCTGACTACCAATGGCTTTGCAGATATGAATTGCAGCTAAAACCGTTTCTGGAGTAAGACCACCGCAGAAATTAGTTGTACGTTCTGATCCTTGTCCGTTGGCACCCTCGCTTTCCTCTGCTCGTTGATGGGCATACACTTGCCAAGATTCTAATCATCTTGGAAGTACAGTTCCGAGAATCTGAATACGCCGAGTGTTATCTTCATTCTGAAATTAAGTAGCAGAAAACAATAATCAGTAGCAGATATACAAGAGTATGTCAGATATATTTTCAATCGAAATCACAGTATTAATAAAATTAATATTCAATTCAAAGATGCATATAAATTTTTGTATGTACTTCAGATATCCGATTCTTTTGTTGCTTTCCCTTTCCAGAGGGCTTGATGTTCAACAGCTTCCAAAATAGTTCTCGGATAATGCACTGGAAGTTTCTGTACCCGAAGTTTCTGTTCATATATATTGAACATTCCGGAGGGCAGCCCTTTATGAATCCTCAGAGTGAACACCAAAAGTACATCTTTCATTTTTCAGAGCAAGAGCAGCTTGCACTGGCTAACTGAACAATACACAACATTAATTACACAAAAGAAAAACTTAGAATGTTTCTTATACATATGTGACGTTATATGTGTACACACAAGATATTTAAATTAGCGACTTTGAAAATTGCGTGTACATCCTACCTGAGAGTGTCGCTGAGGCCTGTTGCTTTTCCAAGCTGTCAGTGAATACCGTTTTTTTACTAAGCTTACAGGTTGAATTGGCACCGAGCTTCTGTTGTTCGTGGTACAATATCTCGAGATGATTAAATTCGGCTACGTCCCCAGGTACCAACACAGACCCATCTTTGTCCAATAAATCCGGATAGATAAGCCGTCCCTCAAATGCATTCTGCCAGCTATTTCTAATATTTTTAAGTATGTGCACGTAGCAGAAATACGTGTATCTCGAGCTTTTGTTCAAACTCCTTAGACTCCACTAGTTTAGCTAAAAACTCGGTTGAGGGTTTCCACTTAGTGGTACCTGCAGGACCGATGCGACAAACGATGATGTGTTTCCAAGGTGTCTTCTTAATAGAATAGGATCCATGATATAAGAACGTGCCGGTTCTGCAGGTACCACTAAGTGGAAACCCTCAACCGAGTTCTTAGCTAAACTAGAGGAGTCTAATGAGTCTGAACAAAATCTCAAGACTCGTACAACACATGCACCCAACAAGAATGCAGTCGAGGTAATGCCGATTGAGACGGCATTGTAAGTTTCGGTCTATCAAGGCGATATTAGCGCCTTAGAGTAAATAAACGCTTAGGTTAAGTCTAAGTATATCAAAATTTAAAAGTAAATAAACGAAATGAGTCTTTTAGTAAAGTTAGGTATGCCTCGTGAGAACACTCTTGATGTCCATAGTTATTACATTAATCAATAACTTGTCACTTATCAAGATTTACCGACTTAGCCTTCATCAGATCGGCACATCTGGTTGGCTGAACGGAAGATAAACTAAGCAACGCTAATAGTCCTTAGAAACCTATGTTCAGTTGAGCCATCTCGCTACCGAAGTATTCAGATATAAATAGATTTGGAAGGTTAATATAGTTCTATTAATAGAACTAGACCAAATCTTATAATTGGTATTTCACTGGGGGGTTTTAATGGCCTTGTCAAAATATCTGATATGTAAAATGGAAAAGGTATTTAATTAAATAAAACCGATAAAAACCATTTAAGGAAAACTTAAGTTTACGTACTTTTAAGAGTACGTTTTACGTACTATTAAGAGTACGTTTTTATTACAAGATTCTAATGTGGAGGCCCGGCTTTTACAGCTTTAGATCGTAAAAACATGGAACTAGCTAAGGCCATGGTTCAAAGACTCAAAGCTCTAAGAGAACTTGAAGCTCGCACTCAGCTACTTAAAGCGCTGCTTGAAGAACAGCCAGCGCTACACAGAATCTGACTGACTTAGAAGAGCTCGAGAGTAGAGTTAAAATAATACATAATTTAACTTATCGAGCATATGAGTATATGTATACTCGTGAAGGGCTTGATCAGCCGACGCTGTCCTGATTGTGAAAAGAACCAGATCAAGTGCTATGGCTAGGCACCCCTAAGAAGTGTGATAGAAGACCAACCGATGCACCGAGTCATAGTCGATTTGGTTAAACTCCCGCGATCCAAGCATACTAGCGATGTATATATCTGTCATTTCTCTTTTCATTTGAAATGGGTTCAGACTCAAATAAACAACTGCATGAATCCTCAAACTGGAACACTCCCGTTTCACAATTTTTTTTTGGCCGCTATAGTGAATTACAAGCAACTTTTGACAAAACTACGCCCGAGAAACACGTTACTCCGTGGCTAAAAAAGATCGGGCATATGCAGAACGTTGTTTACCCCTGTTTACTCGAGCAAAAAAATCGTGTCCTACTTAAAGCGTATGACCGATGGAATAACACTTAGAGCATTGTTCAGTTCAAAGTTGGTGATTATGTTAACATTATAAATCGCAATCGAACTTTGTGTCTTCTAAGACAATAGGACCTCTTGTTATTCCCTACTATGATGAGAAGAGTGATACTTACGAAGTGAATAACATAGATTGTACTAGTGCAACTAATTTAGGCACTCACCGTATCCCTACCTCCGAACTCTCATTTGCTCGCTCATTTGATTCTGATGTCCCAGTTATGGAGTCACAGGTCAAAGATATAATTGACTATACATCTGAAGACGATTACACTTACTACAAGACACGTTTTATGGATGTGACAGTAGCTTGGCTAACCTCCGATGCGTTTCGTGAATCTCGCGACTTCCTTCTTATTTTTAATAGGAAATAGAATAAGCATTTACATATGAACACCCGAGATAAACTGAAAGGGTTTCCTCAGGTGACTACAAACCCAACTGGATATGAAATTCCCTATTTACCATCTACTTTCAATGTGACTAAACTTTCTGATCTGCTTACCAACAATGCAGATTTTGTTTTTGAACTTACTTACGAATGAAGAACAACCTTTGGCTATTACCTTACCAAGTAATAAACGTAAGGCGCCTACATCGAGAATGGTTACTGAACCAAATACTAAACGACATAGAGTACAACATGAGTCTTGAACTCATACATATAGGCACATGCTTACTCGATAAGCCATGACCGAAACCATTTTACTTTGGTTTTCACTTTACTAACTAGATCGTACCTTCACGATCAAATGAGATAACACATTGGTTTTTATTTGTATTTAAAATAATTTAATACTGAGTGTTATTTGGTATGACTCATTTACTTGGACCTATTTGAGACGATACTAGATGTAGGATATTATAAACTAATTTTATAATCTCTGAACAACTACTTACAGGTTTTGTTCTTCCCGCTAATCTCCCAAATCCAATATGTCTTTTTATTTATTTATAACTTTTCTTCAGATGGAACTTTATTTTTTATAATCTCTGAACTACTACTTACAGGTTTTGGTCTTCCCGCCAATCTCCAAAATCCAATAAGTCTTTTTCTTTTTATTAAACTTTTCTTCAGATGGAACTTTAATTACATTAGCTAGTGAATTAACCTGTCTTACGTTCTTATGTCTATCTACAAATTAGACATGTGGTCATGAACACTTAGTACTTCTAGTGAAAATTATTCAATAAAAAACAGCTAGAGGTACGTCCTGTGTGATCGAGGATATTAAGGCTCTTACCAAGAGGCAGTCCCGGTCATTCATACACAAGCTGCCACTGCTAAATCCTAACTGACTTAAATTCTATTTTAGTGTATATAACGTAGTTTGAAACATAGAAATATCCATCGAAGTTTACACGGTTAGGTGCTGCGCCGTCCGTTATCAAGGCAAAAGAAGCTTGTCCCACTGTGACTGCCTTCTTTAAACCCGTCATAAACTTTTGTGCAAGATAATCACTTTTAGGTGCACAAACTGGTATTGCTAACAGCGTGTTGTGTTGGGAGTTGGTCACTCTAGACATCGTACCACAACTTATGTGTGATGCCGGAGAGGTAGGATTATTATGAGCAAGCCCTAGAACCTGACCATTTTTATACTGCAACAACCACTCAGACCCTATCTCGTCAGCATGAATGTAAAGATATCTATTTAATCGTACTGTTTTCTCTAAACCCACTGATTTGACTAATCCTGGACTTATGTGATTGTTTTGTATGTTGGTCTCTAATATGCGTTCTAGTACCTTGTATGAGTACTATTTAGGTCCAAAGACGTAATCGAGTCTACCGGTAAGTTCATCTCTACAAATAGCTTAGGAGAAGGAAGAGAAAGGTGTGTGTTTGTCTTTCGTGCCATCTCATAGCCACCTGGTGATGATAGGTACTAATTATGGGCAAACATCATGGTTCAACCTTCGTAACGACGGGCACCAGACATTAACAACCGTATGTGACTAGTAATAAAATTGATCTTGGTCACTGCAGACTTCCTCACATCCGTCTGAATCTCTTCTAGATTATTTCGATCCCCATCGTGACCACTTCCTTGATGGTCAAGCATACCATCTTCCTCGATGTCTTCTGGCGAACTCGTCTGGGTTTGTCTACTTAAGTTCTCACCGAAGCGATCTAGTTGCCCAGCAATTAGCATATGATCTAGCTCCTGAACTGCAAGCTTCCGGTCATCTATTACTTGCATAATTCGACAACTTTCACAATGATTTGAGAGTATATTCTCTAGTACACTAAACGATCAAATAAAGTTAGGCAGAGCCTTATCCTTTTTGTATTCAATTGTTCTGTTACCAGTAGCTATTGATATATTGTGCATGGCTTGTATACAGATAGACTACAATCACAACTCACATCAACATAGCATGTTTAAGACACAGCAAATGTATGCGTATTCTCATCTATTGTCTGATACATACGTACACCGCTATTCCAATTCATTGATGTTCAACCAGTCTTTTTTCTCGCCTATCCCAACAGTCAATTCACATTCTGAATTCTATCAGCCTCCCGCAACCGTTCTCGTTCCATCCTATCTGCTCGCTCCTGCAACATCGGATCAACATAACGTATTCTTTCTCTCTTTTCGTTACGTTTAATTCGATCGTGATTAGTTTTACTAATAGTATTGTACGTAGGCACATTTATTATCTGTGTAAAGATTGAGGGCTTGGCACTCTTTTTCAGTGTTTTGCAAGGATTGTACCGACTATTATCTATAGCATTCTTTGCTGCACGTTCCTTCGCTTCAATCTTCGGTCGCATTGGTAACCAGTCCTCGTCTGTGAAATGTTTATAACATATAACCCGACTATTTTCCCAGTAACGTCATATATAACTACAAAGTAGTCTTTCGAGATCCGATTCCAATCATAGGGTAATTGCTTCTTCCAATCTTCGTGATCACGATGACTTATAGGTGGAAACTGCTTTACCTTGGTAGTATCACCATATTTACCGCTTTCCCCATATCAACCATCTATCATGCACGTTGGCATTTTGTAATCACTCAAAGCTAGGTTTGCATTGAATTCGTGGCGCACGCAATATAGTTTGCAGGCATACAAGTCCTTCGTCAACTATTTTAAGCATACAAGTTCTTCGTCAACTATTTTGACACCAGTAGATGCATGAAATGTGAAAATTCGTATGAATACACCCCTTACACAGACCCGACCTGCATCTCTTTTTCGCAACGCAGCATCCCAATCTCGTAATCTCATACGCATTTGCCTCTCCTTTTTAGCCGTCAACGTTGTTCCTTTACCGCAAGCAGAGTAAGAAGGCACGTGCCACTTTTCTTCTTTGGGTATTACTTCTATATTGCACCTATCGCAGCCTACGTCTTCTGTGAACCACTGCACCGCGATCCAGTTGTGCCCCTTTAGGTGGCTGTTGCAATGTGACATGTTGGCAAACAGACAACTTACATATATTCGGGTGTATATGTTTTACAATCGGTTCAGACAATTTGAACGATCCTTTAGATCAAACTTTATATGTAAATACTTCTACTGCTTGAGAAGCGGGTCTTTCTTGCTCGCCCAGAGCAGTACACGTCACTAAAAAAAAAATTATAAAACAACGGACTGGCATCTGCACTAATACCTCACATATCCAACAGACACTACAAACGCACAAGAAACTATAAGTGTATACATGTTTGTGTCATGTTTGTGCATTTTGTGTTCACAGATTGCTATCTAACCAATGTGATTCGTCTATTGTCCAAAATATGATTATTAATTTTTTATCAATATAAATTTTGATATATCAGACTTATAAAAGTCAATCAATCAAATACTGAGGCACAATCGGCAGGTATACATTTGTACCAGCAGTGGAGCCACCGGGCCTGTCGTCGGAAGAAACCTGATTTCTGCTCGAGACCCAAATCCAGAGGACCACGATAATAAATTAAATATGTCACTGAATCACTGAAAGCATTCATGGTTAATTGTTTATATTTTTAAAATTTGTGTGTAGTTTGAAATTTCATAGCCTTCTAAAAATTGAACAAGAAGGCTGTGGTAATTTTGGAATTGGATGGAGAATATTATTACTCTGCTGAGGCCTGGGGGGTAGTTTTTCTGTTTCTAGAAATTAGAAGAAGTGGAACGAGTATTTTTAGGAATAGAAGACCATGGTAATATGATAATCTGAATAGGGAAATATTATTTATTTCAAAAATGGCAAGTATGTATGATACAATGTATGAACATACGGTATGGCTCTCATAGTCGCTGTAGTGGTTCAGGAAAGATTGATGGGAAGAAGTGGTCAGTAAATTCCCGTTTGAAGCTTGGGCCAAGTGAGTCGACAATGGAAGATATGTGCTGAGTCAATTCGGGCCGGTGTTGACAAAACACTGTTACTATCGAATGTTCCATATATTCGCTTGCTGACCTACTAAGTAGAGTACCCACCTCTGTGGTACGGATCGGGTCTGCGCCGTGTAGTGCTCGGATTGGGTTAGTGCAGAGTACGAAATACCGAGAAGGGCCAGGTTATCCGTCATAATCCGGTCGAGAAGCGAGGATGGGGGTAAGCCAAGGCCGCACCAGACCACGGATGAATTCGGTATGTGTTGGCTGGCCTGGATCGGAAATATCATAGTCGGAACCAACAAGCGCGATGATTTGGTTTGAACCGATATTTGGAAGTAGTACTTCAACAGCGTTTTTAACCGGGGTATGGGGAACATCTGTTGATGTGTCAGGGACGGGTGAGGGCACGGTGGTTCTTCAACATGCTGGAGAAAAGATCCAAGGTGTTCGTGGAGGGTTCAGATACCGTGGAAGTCGTGGCACTCCTGTAATTGCCGAAGGAGGTCAGGGCCAATGAGCGGCAGTTTCGGGCCTACTAGGATGCGTTGAATCAGTTGTTGGATGCAGGTAAAGTGGCTGGTAGTGAACTTGTGGCTACCGGGGCAAACAGGGCAGAGACAGCCGTCGGTGCGGTAGTCGAGCAATGTGAACATGTACGTATTCGTTACAATCATAGCACAGAGCCGGATTGGTGTAGACTCGAAGCAGCGATTGAAGCTGTCGTGTCTGGCTGTGTCTCGGTTTGAGGTTGGCGATTTACCCATAACCAGTTGGTAGTAGTATTGGCGCCGGGCCATTGCCGCGATCTCTTTGTTGGACCAACGTTTTGTTGAGTTCTTCATGATGTCGTCACAGCGTTGGCGGAGGGCTACATGGTCGGGTGTACGCCCGCCCGTGGTTTTGTGTACAGTTTTCAGGTGAGCATAGATACTGTACGGGAAGCGCAGTGATAGTTTATCTTGGGCCCAGGCGGGTTGCGTCAGATGGGTAAGTGGATTTGTGCTTGCCATTGAGTCGAGTTGTATTCCCAGGCAACCTCCGAGGTAGTCCGCGAATGGTCGCGCGGGGAGCAGGCCGCAAAAGTGAAGTAAGTTTGCTTGATGTTTGAGAAACCGAGGGTATTTAGTGCCCGTGATGATGGCTGCTGCTTAGATGAGTGCTGAGTTAAAGCGCTCGAATATGGGGTCCAACGCATCCTTCCATACAGGCGGAGCCCAGGCAATAATGTTCAGCCCATATGTAGCCGTGGATAGGATGCATGTTTTGAACATCGCTAGTCGGTTGCGGGGGTGTCGCCAGCTGAAGCCATGGAAGCCATAAGCGCGGAAAGAGGCGATACCCAGTGACAATGCTGCAACCAGGGATTCCATATGTCTAGCGAGGTTGATTCCTGGTACTCCGTGAGAGAGTGGGAACCCCAGGTATTTGGTGTGTTTCGGTTCGGCATGTGTAGGCGCCAGTTTCAGGGGGAGGTAACGTGTGTTCCAAGGTGCGTCTGCAAGCGTCGGCGTGATAAGCTCACCATTTATACGGAGGGTTGGCGCCGCGTGTTGCAAGTCGGTAAAAAACTGTTCGAGGCCAGATTTGCGTCCCCACGTATCAATGTCATTTAAGAAGGGCTGGAGCAAAACCGATCGAGGGGCTTGGATCCGTGTGTCATCGACAAATAAATAAGAGCGGAGGAGCTTGGGCCGAAATTGTGCTAGCGTGACAACTAAGGAATCCATGTAGATAATAAAGAGCTGGGGGCCGACGATTGAGCCTTGTAGGATGCCATTCGTTCTAAGGAATAGAGACGAGAGCGTGCCGCGATATGTCAATTGGGTAGGGACCCTCTCAAACAGCGCGCGGAGGCAGTTGATCCAGTTTTCGGGCATTCCAGCGTGACGCAGAAGTACCCATAGGCGTGGGAAAGCGACCTTGTCGTATGCCTTGGTTATGTCCAGACAGACGTCATTCCACTCCTCTTCTGACTGTGTCTCAGATTCCATGGCGGCAAGTGCTTGGGTATGACAGGAGTACCGTGGTTTGAAGCCAGCTTGGGTAGCATGGGTAGCAGAGTCGGGGTGGCTCGTAATCAGATTAAGAAAGCACTTTTCAAAGATGCGTCTGACTATTTGCGTAAGCGTGATGGGGCGGAAGTCGGCGGGGGAGGTGATATCTGCATCGGCTTTCTTTGGGTGCGCTGTCAGGAGGCTGCAGTTCAGGGCTGCGGGGAAGGTACCCGCCTTCAGTAGCTCAGTGAATGCTTCGGCAAGGAGTCTAATCATTTGGCTATTGGCGTCGGGGCGTCCTAATGTCCGGTGTTCGGTAGAGCGCTCCACTGCGGCCTTCAGGAGGAGGATGTGGATTCCGTCGGGGCCACGTCCCTTATTGGGATAGCATAGTATTGCCTCCATTACATCGTCGGGGCGTATGGTGGAAGTGTCATCAGGAGAGGGTTCGGTATCCGGTGGAACCACGTACGGGTTTGTAGAGTTGAATAGGGCCTCAAAGTAGCCAGCGAGGGTAGCGCCTGTGTCATCAGTACCCGGTATGCAGGGTTGGCGCGGAGACCGTCGTTGGTACACAGTATCTTTGAACATTTGAGCATTGCTTTGGGCGGTCAGACGTGGGCGGAACGAGTGGTTTGGCAGCCGCTGAACCCAAGGTCTGTTTAAGTCATAATAGAACCCTCCAAAGATATGTGGGTTAGTGGCATAGCGCCAGATGCGGTCGAGGATTCGTAGCAGACCTTCCGCTGGTCCATGTAAAGTGAGATACGACCGTAGTAGGTTCTGATTGGAATAGTCGCGCGCGGCATTTGTTGTGTAGGTGATACAGTCGATGGCGATATCAGTTATATCCATGGGAGGGGAGGTGTTGGTCCGGAGGCGGCGGCATTGCTGGCATTTGTTGGGGCCGATGGATTTGATTCGTGGGAATTATCTGGAGATCGAGTCCAAAGGTGTGGTCACCACAGATACCGTAGTCCGTCAGCTTATAAGTTTGGAGGGAGGCGGGGGCGATAGGTCGATGATACGCATGTTCAGTACCAGTTGAGCCGCCAGCATAGAGGTAGTCCAAGTGCCACGTATTACGCAGAGTAGTCTCAATCGTTTTCATACGTAGTCCGTGATTTGTAGATGCATGGCCATACTTCCGGACTTTGAAGTTGAATTCTCCCCACACGACATCCGGTTGGAAACCGCCAATCTTGGGGGGGGTTCATGTATCGCCTGACGTCTTCTTCAGTAAGCGATTTGAGTGGAAAGTAAAACACGGCCATATGAACGCCAAAGCACACAAAGAACACCGCGTACGGTGAAGAGTGTACAAGTTGAAAATTCGATGGGTGGTGTTTGGAAAAGATACCAATACCACAGTGTGAAGGGTGTAAGATAATATGCCGTGTAGTGTGATGTAGTATATGATTCCGTGTGTTCGAGCGTATATGATTAAGAAATGTGGTGTTATGCCAGGTTTCAACCACACACATAACATCAACCTGACTTAAAATCGATATAACGTTCAAACACTTATCTGTATGTGCTGCGTTGTCCATGTTGAGTCCTTGTGGGTTGAAGAGCGTCATCCTCATTGGTCCTAACATTGTTCATCATCGGTCAATACTACTGGGCTCTCCTCTTTGACGATGCCAGCCATTTCTATATCATTGCCTGTCGTCGAAGAGTCCGTCGTGGAAAGCTGAGGCTGCGTATTGCTATCCATCGTGTCGTATGATTGTGTCGGGGAGGCCGTTGGTATATGAAGTCGTCCGGGTTCTGCACGCGCTGATTCTTTAGCGTTTACCGGGATTAGCGGGTTAAGTGAGAAGAGGTTTTTATCGTGCTTTGCTTGGTAAGCCCTCTGGAGACGGGCCATGGTAGATTGGAGGATGTCTGCGTTAGTGGAGTTGACAAGTGGGCTCAGTAGTGCATCCATGCTGCGGGCAAGAATTTTTGGCGCTCGTTCATGTGTGCAGCGGGCCTCCCGCTTGGTGCGGAGATAGTGAATTAAAGCTGCTTTTGTAGCGTCGGAATGTTGTTGGGAGCGGGGGTCGATGTTTTCATCAAGCTGCCATTTCCACGTAAGGGCTGCATGTCGTTTCACCTGGGCGACAGAGTCGTTAGGAACACAAAGGCAGATGAAACTGGTGGAGCTTCCGCGGCGATTTGGTTGAGATACCGATTTAGACGGAAGATACCAGAGAAAGTTGATTAGTAAGCTGGATCAGATGGAAAGGTCGTAGATCGCGAAGGTGCAAGTAATAAATAACGAGGCACCTATGGCATAATCGAGCATATCTATGAACTCGTGATAGTGTGTATGTAATTGCTGGATGGCATATAGAGATATAGTGCTTCAAAAAGGCAGTTGGGAGTTGTACAATTATGATAGTGTGTGCCTTGATGTATGCGTGCGTGAGATCATGTGATGTGTACGAGGTCGCAGGCGGACTTATTCGTATTGCGGTCCAGGCCATAGATGTGCCTTCTTGTCTTTACAAATTTCTTCGCATTTGTAACTCTGAGTCTGTCTGTCCTCTCCAGTGTAGCTACCATTAGCCTATCACTCCACACATCGCTATAGCTATATGGTGTAGTATGTCCCATCCCACTGCTAGTAAGCGTAACCGTATGCTGATCCGTTCATACTTTATGTCCAGTTCCAACCCACCTATTATAGATTTAAGCCCCGAGTAGGATTGTCATTCGTGAGTATAACACAGCGTCATCGATTCTAGTTCAAAAGTTTACCATTTTGATTTCAGGACTTTTGGAACAATCAGTAATTATATATATATCACATGACCTTTTGGAACAATGCAATTGTTTCAGATATATTCCACCAGAGGCTTGAAGGGGGTCTTAATATTCGCAAAAAAAAATTATGACAGGCAGGCAAAGTCTCTCTAGAAGAGGGGGACTCCCAAGCTGGCGCTTTCAGTGATATAGCCACTCTGGAAGAACTTCCAAGTTCGCTCTTTCAGTGATACAAGCGCTCACTTTCTGACTTTCAGTGATAGTTATAT
>NW_014040285.1:86970-97121 GCF_001186125.1 Sphaeroforma arctica JP610 | reverse complement strand
TATATATATCATACATATGTCCACATACCTCGACGGGTTCGTCCTTGCTGGTTGACGTAAAGCGTACAATGTTGTCATCGCTGACTGTGGACCACATGCAGAACTGCCGTCGCCACTGCTCCACGGCCACCGAACTCGTGCACAACACAAGCACCGACTTCTTGATGGTACATGCGATAGTAACCCCCGTGAGTGTCTTGCCAGCTCCTGATTTGCCAATGATAATAGGTGTTTTATATAGGTAAGTGGCAAGAAATGGTCACCCTCGTAAGTACCATACAAGGCCTTGGAATTTTGAAAATGCCTATGTTGTGTACAGATAAGTAGCATACAATAGTCACTTCGAATGTACCATAAAACACCGATGACAAACACTCTAAACTCTGATATTGCACTTACCGCACGGCAGCACAATGATACCACTTCTCCCACGCCCATTTCCGAACATTTTGGCGAGCGACTTCTCCTGGTACGGACGCAATACTGTCTGTGGTTTGAGATCCATGTCCAGACTCTTGCTGGTGGTGTCATTTCTGAAGTCGTACTCTTCCAGAAGCGGCATGTCGATGGTGATACAGTGGCGCTTAACATCCTCAATCTGTGCATGGGGTTTGTGCAAGTAACACCAAAGTGAGTGCCGACACAGTCAGAGTGCACTGAAATGCCCGTAGTACCATGGTGATGGCGCCTAAACGTGAAAACAACAACAACAACCATAAACTTAATAGAATACCATATTGATTAGCAATCTAACGCGTGATCAGAACAATGGCACGTGTGCACATATACCTACCTTCTCTCGTTCCACCTCGAAGGAATGTACCACTGGGCCTGCTTTGTCCTCATCGACATCGCTGTCTACATCGTCATCGTCTCCTTCTGCTCTCTCCAAAAGATCTTTCAGTGCCAATTCCGGCTCCTCTTCAGTGCTGAAACAGGCCAGATGAACAAATGTGGTACGTATTTAATGCTAGTACTGACATTAGCCGGGAAACTCAATTATGATATGATATTAGCATACCATCACTATGATAGTTGAACTACACACACATTACACATAGGACGCACAAGCCAAGCCGGGAGCCGACATCAGAAGTAGTCGGACACAGCAACACGCACATACTCCTTCTTGCCATCTTTGCTCATTCCGGCAACTTCGTAGTCCAATTTAGGCGCTGTGCTTGCGACTAGCTCCGAGTCTACAGGGGAACAGTTGAAACCACAAGTAAGCTTCACGTTTGCTCGGAGGACAAGCGAGACGGGACAGCACTTGGACGTAAAAACTGCCCGTGAGTGTGTAGAATTAAAGCCACACAGCTGGTTGGATATGTGATGCGTGCATGGGACCGAGTCTGATGACATGTGAATAAGCATGTTCAAGTGAATTTTCTTGGTTGTTGAGGAGCCATTGCTGGGTAGTGGGACGGTAATGTGCAAGTGTGGATCAACTGCAAGGTATATTGTATTTAGGATGTGTACAGAATTAAGATGTGATCGTACATAACACTTCTTGATCCCAAGACTGGAAGACAATTAATACAAAAGCAGCTCGATGATTGGTCATGCAATTGTAGCTGGATAACCTAATGTATATCTACAAATAGCCGAATAACGAACTGTGTACACTTAATTGGTTCATGTTCAGCGAATATTTGCCCATATCGATCCAATCTCATGCCAGACTACAGTCTGTCGGTGTGGAATTGGTATGTCACGGTGAAGATGATCACCAATCTGTCTTGCGATGTCAAGGAATGATTAAGAGAATAAATCTCGGGGTTCGGAGTATTGCCACTACGTTACGATCGCGGTGTGATCTCCAGAGTACGATGGGATGCAAAGGTATCTCACGCCTGTCATCACTACTGACATTGCCACATTAAAATATGTGCAACATGATACAACGCCCATTGTCAGTTGGCATCAGCACATGTCTAAGGCTAACACTCCCACGTATTAAATAACACCCGTCATAAGTGTCCTATACTATGCTTGCGTCGTATCGAAATGAAATACTTACTAGCCGCCCTAGCTCCGGCAATGACCGGGTCGCGCAGCAGCTTCTGCAGAATTGCTGGGTGGGGGCTTTCTATGAAGTATCGATTCGTTTTCAACACTAACTTCACTTTGCCGATGTTACCTGCGTTGATAGACGTGTGTGAAAATCGCAAACGAACCCTACTTGAACACAGTGTGTGCAGGGCACATGTGAATATAAGATACGATTATGAGCTTGACTTCGTGATATCTGTTCGGTCCAACACCAACCCAAAATGGCTTTGCTACCTATTTCAATGTTAACCATAAAAAGTTAACACTACCGCTTTCCCGCAATCGCTCACATCGTCATTCACAACTATACGATACTAGATCATTGGTATAAGTGGTGGATAGTAGGTCAAAGCAACCCCGCAAACCAGTGAATATGTGACAGCTGATGTCTGTCTAACATTATGGTTTCCCAAAGAACTAACATATACATTCACGATTGTGAATTAGAGCCGTCCGTTCTCGTTCAAGAGGTGACAAGCGTTGACTGATTGGCGTAACGACCTGAGGTGAAAATAATGTATACCATATAATTGGTTGCACTGGCATATTGTACACAAATGCAGTGCTTTGGGTAGAACAGCCACAAACAATTATACGCAGCCAACAACATCTAGGTCGTGCAAAGTCTGAGCTGTAACAGTATTCGCATTTGAATAACACGCACCTGTGAAACTGAGGATGTTCTGTCTCACCGCCTCAGGCACGCCATTCTGCACAAGAACATCGAAAAACGGGAGTTAGTGATTGTTTGCTCCGTATGTGTACAATCGAGTGGAGCTGCTAGGTGCGGCAAGCTACAACGTATGCTTGATGCGTCTCAATACAACGTAACAAAGAGAACGAATAGAAAATGCTTCGAGCACTATTCACAATAAACCGAATTCTGCATGGTGTATAGCCAAGAGTGTGGTAGATGTGATGTATACCTTCATTGCACACCGAATAAAGTCGCTACCGCAACATCGTCCCAAAAAGACACAACCACACGACTGAATATATACACGTGATAGTCAACATACCTTTGACAACCGCCCCAGCACTCGCAGTATATCGTCAGCACTCACACCCACACTAACCGCGGCGTACAGCGAATAGGGTGTGAGCTTGTACTCGTGCACCAGTCTGGGACGACACTCGGGTTCAGCAATGGAGATCAGGAAATCGTACGCCGTCAAATACATGCGTTTGTCTCCGTAGGTCTCCAGGAAAATGTGGCTATCGGGAGAAAGCCAAATCTGTGTCAAAGTGCGACAATTTATGGTCAAGAAGAAATGAAAAAAACAATCAAGGTGATACAGTAGGCTTGCCCTGTAAGCAGCATGAGATATCAGGTTCGCAGGTAGTGGCTGCTCGATGACCAACTCGATCCTAACCGAATGTCGACGGTGGTAGAGTACTACGTATAGTGAAAGAATGGAACCAATAAAGTAATTCCGAGTATGTGCACGAACAAATTCAAAGCGGGACGAACAATGCAATCAGAAGGGGGGTTTCCAACCCTATACCGTTCGAGCACAAGATTCATTGATTACTGGGCCAAATAACTTCGCAAGACAACAGAACTCTCATTACAGTCACTGACCAATGATACGGACGTAAATAGCGAGTTTGTGAGTGGCCATATGCTGAATGCACACGACATATGAGTATGGTGGCTAACTAGGTACATATACACACATATCTAGACTGCCTCTCATCTGACATGTACCACTAGCAACTTGCTTAGCATCCACACTGGAAGTATATGAGCCAATCCTCCTACCCAACACGTGTGTAAATGAACTTGTGGACAAATGTAATGCGATGAACATCTGCAATTATACCATTCAGACACGAGAATACCGGTCGCATACTAGTGTCCTCATATTCTAGAGGTTACAAAGGTCATGCTGTCAATAGATCCTTGCCGGGTAGCCAATATCTGCATGCATACACTGATGACCCATAGAACCCTCCCATTGGCACCGTCAACTTGCTCTTATTTGCATGTCAATACCTTGCTAACCCTGCATTGTCCATGTGGCCGTGCTCGTGACGCACCCGTACAACGGAATAAGAACTCGGCACAATTACACCTAACAGTCGAAGACGCTTACCGGTCGCATGTTATTGTCCTTCGAAACTGGCATATTGCCGTAGTCGTGTTCTTGGAAGAACTTCTGAGTCAGGTCGTCGTTGACCGCCAGATCCGTCAGGCGCTGCTCAGTAAACCCTGTGCGTGCACCTGCGTACAGCTCTCCCTCGACGTCGGGCATGTCTAGGCAGCCCCAAACCAAACCATACACGAAAGACAATGGCAGAGGTTTAGTTCAGTGGGCCTTTTCAGTGGATAAAATAACTGGTATACCCTGGGGTACTGGGAGCGAGGTTTTGTGTGCGTAAGCCATAGATTTGAGTGTGCAGTGGTAGGTAAGTACCTTTGACTACAATGACAGGCGCTATGAGATAGGCCTATAAATATAAATCTGGCCCTATTTGTAGACCCACACGCTTGTTATTTGGGTTAGCGTGTGTGGGCATAGACTCGGCTACATGTCTTGGAATAGCGCTTTGCCTGGCCAAGCCAACTGCTAACGTCAAATTGTTCCACTCAAACGGTATTGAATAAGTGCATACAACAAGTTTTGTAAATAGGAAAAGTTTTTCGAAATAAAAAGAAATATACGGTAAATCGGGACGCGACGTGTGATGGAAGCATTATCTTCTAAGTGCAATTGCATAGAGTTTATCGAGGGATAGATATATGTACGTATACAAGTGTGCTGAGCATCTGTACTCAAATCGGCTAGGTCAAGTATTCGAACTTAGGTTTATCAAGCTGCAGAATGCTCGGTGCTTAGATAGAAAAGGCACATTGCGCAACAACTGATTTGTTGAAACACGACAGGCCGACTACATGGATTAATCGACAATATTGTACATTGTGCTATATGTAAACTTATCACGAAACAATATTATATATAGTGTTACATCTATGGAAGATTGAAGTAGCGTACACAATTAATCGAGAATAGCTTTGCGAGTAAGGAAAGGACTCCTATTGTGAGTGTTTAACATAAAGGTTGCCTGTGTCTAGCCAAAATAGATGGTAGCTGTGTAGTCCTAACGCAACAAAGTTAGTAGATGAGAGATAAAAAATTGAACATGTGTACATCCACTGTGTACAAACAAGGGAGTGTTCTATACAGCTAATAGACCTCCACAGACATCTATAGATACAAAGTGAATCATCTATAAATACATTGTGTATGTATATATACCAAAGAATAAGCTTGGAAATAGATTGTCCTTTATTGCCAATAATATATACCTTCATAGTCAATTTCATCTTCCGAGGCATCATCCACTTCGTCAATTGGGCGCTTGCCACCCATGGTAGCCTTTATATGTTTCGCCATGCCCTGTGGATCTGTACGTATAGTACTCAATACTCACTCACAGTTGCGCTAACCTCGGCAGTCAATGAACGATCCTTTATTTTTTAGCAACAAGGGTTATACTATATGAGGAACAAATGAGAAAGTCGCGACGTACACAGGTGCACTAAGTGAAGGAGAAAACAGCACCACAAGTCTATCTCACTAGTTACTATCGTGAACGTAATTGCTGCCTGCTTTGGTTTACTCGTGCACGAACTATCTGCACCTGTTTGATTTGAAACAAGTATCGTTCTGACATACGTATTGGTGGAGTGGTTTAGTTTTCAACCTTTGAACAAAATATTGATACATTGTATTTATCAGAAATAGGAATATCCGCTGTGGAATCATCATTTTTTCGTGTCGAGGACTTGTTGCGCGTCAGATATTTATGTTGTGCAAGATCTGAAGTCTTATTTACGTACGCAACTGACTTGTTGATGGCTTCTTCATACACGGATTACAAATCGTGTACACAGTGTGCTACTGCTGACGACCCAGCCGGATGCAACTCATGTTAACTTATGAATGTTCAAGACATATTGGCGTTCGAAGGATTACTTGGCGTCATATAGAGGAGTAGTCACTACAATAAGGCTGCTGACAGGTCAATTGAATGCACGTGGTCGTGGCATATGAACGCATTCAAACCGTATTGGCACGCTCTTGGCACTCGAGATAGCTATTCAATTCAAGTGTATCGAATTCAAATTACAGGTTCAATCAATTTTTAGTCGTATATAATAGTTTCTGTATATTCGTAATTGGTGTTTATCTGGTGCGACGCTTCCGTATGTGCCACGTGTAGCTCTGTGACGTGAGGGATCTGATAGAACCTGTCTGAATACACTGCTTGAATACACCGCCATACTCAGCAGTCCCATCGTATTATCATACTATGAACGCTCGGTGTTAGAATGGTTATGCATAGTACACTCTACACGCTCTTACAGTCTGATACTGTCAATCAAGCACCAGAAAAGCTTCTTATATCGATTTGGATATCGTCTTCCTATCATCTTCTGTCTTGCTGACTCACTAATTTCGATCTGCTGTTTTAAATGGTCGTTTAGCACTGCTCAGCCGGATATGTACTATATGCATCGTGTACATTATGTGTACCTCGAACTTCACGCATTCGCGAATTCAAGAACATATGACCGTAGTGGTCGTTCCGAGCTGTTGAGGTTGTCCTTACTTGGATCAGACACCCCACCTTCTGCACTAATGGTCGCCAGTTGCTCATACTATTTAGCCCGAGTCTACACCACACAACAATGGGTGTGGATTGTAAACGGATATGCACTGTATATTCGCTTTCTATCAATGAAATATACAGCGGACGATTTGCTATTTATCTGTTAATAGGCAACCATCGGGTTCGTTCATCCGTGTCTAGTTTAAACACCCCATCCTCTGCACCAACACTTAAATCTTAGAATCAGTGTCATCTACGACAGCTATTAATCTTATACAGCCAGGTTTACAAGGCATATACAAAGATATGCGTATTCAGATGTTTGTATTCTATCATGAAATGCACGGCGCACAATCGAGCTATTTATTAGAAAGCAGCCATCGAGCTAGATCATCCTTGTCTAGCTTCAAACACCCCACTTTCTGCACCAACACATACGTCTTGATAGGCGGTGTCATCTGTGCCAGATGCGAGCGCACGGCCTCCAACAGTACTTGACCACTTTGCCCCACCACGATACGCTTCAGACTGGGACGCTTGCTAAGTTTAACTGGTCCAATTAGAGCCGCATCCTTCTGTTCAACAGCATCCTGTTCGTCTCTGTCTTGAGTTTGCTCCCGATGACTCCCTTTCTTTTCTACTTTCGTGTGCATTCCATGTCGTGTATACATACCACCAGCATTCCGTACAAACTCCGCCGTCCTCTGTTCCTGCTGTAGCTTTGCCATTAAACGTCGCACCGCAGCATTGGCCATATTCACATTGTGGTGGTGTAGGTCTAATTCTCCCTTCTCGGTGAGCTTGGCCCACCCCATCTGCACCTCAGGCACCGCTCGTGTCATACTGTCGTACAAAGTGTCCACTAGCGCTGTCGTACCACCGCACCGTACTATACACTCAATCAGCACGCCATAGGTGCTCTTGTCCCGTGCGACACCTGCGCGTTCCATCTCTTTGAATAGTTCTAGAGCCCTCTCCAACTTATCAGCGGACGCACACGCAGTTATAGCGCAATTGTAAGTATAAGTGTTGGGATTTACACCTCTGTCGTGCATCTCTTTCAGTAAGCACACGGCTGTCTCCCACTCGCCCTCCTGTTGGCAGACAGAAATCGCGCTCGTATATGAATAAACATCTGGTTGAAGACCTTGTTCGACCATTGCGCGTAGTAATCCCAAAGCCTCACTGGTACCACCACCCCACCTGCACAAAGAAATAACAGAGTTGTACGTATACCGGCTATACGCCACCTGTGCCTCCTCCATACTCCTCAGCACAGACATGGCCTCGGGCCATCGCCTATGTTTGTCACACAACGTGAGCACGTTGTTGTACACGCCCGTGTCCAGCACCACGCCATCGGTTGGACCCATTCGTACAAGGTCCAAGGCTTTCTCCAGATTGTTAGTTCTAGTATATGCCTTTAACACAATACCGTAGGAGGTTACATTGGGCCCGATACTATTGCATGATGCATGGGACTCGCCTTGCACAGCCTGTCCACGTCTTCTCATATCGTCGAACAACTTCTGCGTTGTCTCCCATTGCCCAACACTATTGCACGTCTCCATAACGTTATTGTACGTAGCCGTATCATAGTCAACACCCATCTGTGGCATTTCCATGAAGATCTCCAGCGCCTCAGCATAACGTTCCTGTGGTAAACATGCAGCGATCGCCATATTGTAAGTGCGCGTGCTTGGTTTTATTACAATACTGTGCATCTCGCGCAGATACTCAAGCGCCATGTCCCATCGCCCGTGTACTTTAATCGCGTGCATGACACCATGGTATGAAGTATCGTCTGGGTCTACACCGAGACGCGCCATTGATCGGAGCATGTGGATACACGCTTGGAACTTCCCCCCATTCCCACACGCTGCCAGAACTAAGTTATAAGACTCTTTATTGGGTGTCAACCCAAGCCTATCCATATCATTCAGAATTCTCTTGGCCATATTGGGCTTTCGATCAGTCCCGCACGCCTTGAGTACGTAATTATAGTCCGCAACATCAATTTGGATACCGGCTTGTTTTTGCATTTCAAGTAGGAGCCTTTGTCCAGCCACTGACGCCTCACACTTGTCCACCCGGACTTTGCTACACGCCTGCAGACCTCGAGTGAAGATATCTCTATTCTTTGATATTTTCGACCTATTCATATCTTTTAGTAACGTTAGCAGCATTTCCCAGCCACCATGCGCACTAGCCTGTTTGCTGACAATCTCGTATGTTTTGAAGTTACGGATAACTCTCTTATCGACCATCTCGTGGAATAGTCTCTGTACGTCGCTAAATAACCCAAGTTCTCCAGCTTTACTCAGTGCTTTATTGTAAGCAACGGTATCGGGTGTAGATCCAGACATCAGAGTGAATCTGAGAGCGCTTTCTGCAGTTGCCCATTTTTTTGCAGTAGATGCACGCGAGTCACTATCCGGATCTATTTGAAACTTTGAAACTACACCAATGTCAGGTGCTGTCGAGGCTTGACTTCGAACTTCTGCGTCGGTTTCTTCTGCCTGCGAATCATTATTAGAGTAACCTTTGATATAAGAATGGACAATGGAGTTACTCAAATGATCTGGGGGGCTCCCATTCTGAATGAGTACCTGATATTGTGTGCTTGCTTGTGTGAAAGCTCGTTTATTTACGTATACTTGTGTTGAAGCTTGCTTATATGTGTATGCTTGTGACGATTCATATACGCATGGTATAATTCGTACACGATTGAAGCCCTTACTAGCTGATACAACTTGTCGCCTTTGTGTGTGTTGAGGTACACGTGCTTGAACGTAACCCATCCAGGAAATTGTAGTCATATACTGCTGTCTGGTATTCGTACGAAACCCAGATCGTAATAAATTGCTATATGTTACCATGACGAACAGCTACACGGGAGGCCTCACTGTGTAAAGTATATACAGTACTGCATCTGGCCTTTAACTGTGTGCGTAGCCTAAGGCGTTACCCTTATGGACAACGAACTTGATAAAGCGAGAGGGACGGTCGAGTGTATAATTAGGACATTAATAGCTTGTTGATTCATTCAATTTTTGTACAAATTCATCCCTATCGCCAGCAGCATACTTACATATCATGGTTTGAATTGAAATGGCAAGTGATATGAAGAGACTGACATCTCTTCTTCTCCCTTCACACACACAAATGACAAGTCCCTCTCACTTGTGTATTCTGTGATTTTAGGACACTATATTATAGCCGTAAGGTCATTTCCTTATTTCATACCTAGCCTCCAAGGCCCAAGCGGCTGCCCCCCAGGGCCCCGTGGACCGTGGTGATTTCTTTGCTTCATGGGTTTCTATAATACATTTGATTGACCAAAGTATTAATAGGAGTAGCCTCTTGTAGAGGTATCCAATAAGAATGTCTTTCTGTTGGTCGTGGAGACCTGTATTTTTATTTATTTATTTATTACAAAATACGAGGCTACTATGGTCTCAATGATGCTATATATAAATATA